>NC_057798.1:20826240-20826746 GCF_018294505.1 Triticum aestivum | reverse complement strand
TTTTGTTTCCTTCTTCTTCTTCTTCTTCTTCTTCCTCCTTTCCTTTTTCCTCTTCTTCTCCTCCTCCTCTCCTGTTTTCTTCTTCTTCTTCTTCTTCTTTTTTCTTCTTCTCCTCCTCTCCTGTTTTTTTCTTCTTCCTCTTCCTCTTCTTCTTTTTTCTTCTCCTCCTCCTCTTCTTCTTCCTCCTTTCCTTTTTCCTCTTCTTCTTCTCCTCCTCTCCTGTTTTTTTCTTCTTCTTCTTTTTCTTTCCTAAAACTGAACTAAACCTAAATCTAATCTAAACATAAACCTAAAACTAAAAAAACAGAAAAAAGGAAAAAACTAAATCTAAACCTAAAACTAAACTAAGACTAAACCTAAACCTAAAACTAAAACTAAAACTAAATCTAAACTAAACATAAACCTAAAACTAAAAAAACAGAAAAAAAAAAGGAAAAACAGAGGAGAGGTAGAGCTCACCTGGGCCAGTGGAGGACGGGGGCGGGGCGACCTGGGGCGGCGGCGCC
>NC_057798.1:20802007-20825702 GCF_018294505.1 Triticum aestivum | reverse complement strand
GGGGCGGTGGTGCGACCGGGCGGCAGCGAGTGGTGGTGGTAGCGGCGCGCGTGTGGGAGCAGGGGAGAGAAATAGAGAGAGAAGGGCGGGGTGGGGGGCGCGCCGTTAGATATGTTTAATCTTTGCCGTCCGCTAATGTGCTCTTTGCTGTCCGCTAGCGGACGGCAAAGAGGGGGGACCGTTAAGTATTTTTTAACTAGATCCTCAGTGGGGCCCCCTCCCTCTTTGCCGTCCGCTAGCTGACGGCAAAGAATCTTTGCCGTCCGCTAGCAGACGGCAAAGAACAGGCTGATGGCAAAGGCTTTCTTTGCCATCAGCCAGTTCTTTGCCGTCTGCTTTCGGGTAGCTGATGGCAAAGAGCTTCTTTGTCGTATGCTAGCGGACGGCAAAGAGCTGGCAGATGGCAAAGTAGCTGATTCCAGTAGTGTTTATATCCATGTTGACCCTCGGCATGATGGTTGGAAGCAAATGCAAGTTCATACCAAAAGATCGTTAACAACAATACCAACTTGCGGATGACAAGGTAGTACAACTACCAATACCAAACTAACTTATAATCTTTTTACTCCTGGCCCTAGTGTTCGTCTGGTAGAAAATCTTGCAGAGGACCACCTCCCGCTCCTTCTCTTGCTCCAGGTCCCCGAGGTGGTACTGGTGCATGCCCCAGTTGGTCCTCTGTTGGTCGAAGTTCTTGTTGGTGTGCAGCACTAGAACCTTTTTTGCTGCCCGTCTGCCGGCCGTTGACCATCACCGGCAAGGTATTGCCGGTCTTGTGCCACATCGCGTGCATGCCACACTCCGGCTGTATCTTGCGACGCGTCCACGTGCCCCTTTTGAACACCCTGGAATTGCGCTGGAAGAAATGCTTCCTTAGGCCACTCAGTGTGATACCTGCAATATTGTGGAATACAGATTTTAGTGTACATAGTTGGCATTTTCATAACATCATTGGCATGTTGCAGTCACTTGTTTCACTTTTTATTATCTGTCAAATTGTAATTGATTCACCAGGTCTGTGTCTAAAAAGAAAAATATAGCTACAAACAAAGGAATATGTTTGTGCAAGTAGACGGCCGATCGGTGTCTTACCTGGAAGTTTCTCAGGTTGGGTGTAGCATATGCCGTGCTCGCTATCGATGGTTGGTATGAACAAATCAATGAGAGACTGAAATCTCGCGCTGTCAGCACTCACTTTGGCCTCAAGGTGCTCGATCAGCTCCTGATCCATGGGATCGAACTTGACGCCAGCCGGCAGCACCGGCCAATCCTTCTTCTACTTGCATCGGTAATTCCAGTTATATTGTACTCAATGTTTGATCAATCGACTGTTTTAAGTGAATGATGAAAGATTTCGACAGATAAGTGATACTCCAAATCTGAAGTCCAGAATACTTGAACACGCCGCCAGGATTCTTGTGTCACCTCACGCGCAGCGTGTTGTCACGTCAATTCAATGTGTGGACATGATGAATAATTTGACCGACGTATACTAGTACTACTACTGTACTACTTACTAGTCGTATTTAGTGTCACAATTTACACATAGGTTTAACTAACAAGTACGCACTTATATATATATATGGCTTCTGCACAACATCTCCATCATCATTATCAGTACATTCTACGCAGGTGAGTTAGGATGCACTTGATCCCATGAAGGTATCTACTATCCTTCAAACCAGATGAGTGCTTGAAACTAACAACAGTACATAATATCCAACAAAAGTAATACATGGCTCAGTCTAGATATCAACACGAATCAAGTTGTGCATATTTGCTGTTGGCATGAACCACAACGCCCCATGTCGGGCAAAAGCCATGCATCACATGGAAGCTTGATGCCTTTCACTCACCGAAGATTATCTGGCAACAAGCTGTGTCGACGAATCTCTGGATATGGTGATTCATGAAACCCATCGTATGATGTATAAACATAGCCCCCCCTCGCGAATGGAAGTTTCATAGCACGGTAATCATCGCCGGTGATATGATCAATGATTGGTTGGATGATCGGATAATTGAGCCCGAGGAACAAGGAGTGGTTGCCGAGGCTGTAAACCCACCTCCAGCTGAATACGCCTGGCCCAACAGAGCTGGGATCTTTCTCGAACACGAAGCAGCCATAGCCATCAATGTCACGAACGCCCCATGCATTGTACTGCATGTGGTTTGTTGTAATGGTTTGGTCAATTTGGTACGTGCGAATGAGCATCAAATGACCGCCGTCAGCTGAACGAGCGATAAACCACCACCCATCGCCTGGTACGATTCCAGGTCCTGGAATCATGAAGGCCAGCACATTTGCGTCTGTTGCAACAATTCAAATTGGAGACGAAAAGGACAAAATAAACAATCATGTTCAGAGTATGTGTGGAATTAAGATTATTATAACAGTGACACATATCATAGACAGAGAATTGCAATGCCGTGGTCATAATCATACCCCAAGTTAAAAAAACAAGCCAATGGCTTTCATATTCTAGCAATATGTCATGGTTCAAACATCATGTAACAATGAGAGGAAAACAGCTATGACAGCGCCTACTCATATTCTACCATAGCGCTTACTACCACTGTTCTCATATCAACTCTAAGCAATAACATGTGTTGTTATAAAAATCTTGTAAACGAGAATAACATATAACAATCATGATGTTATGCTCATAATATGTATTCTAACAATCATTAGATGCCAATTGTTCTCATATCAACTCTAACAATAACATGTGTGGTCATAAAAATCTAGGAAATGAGAGGAACATATAGCAATGATGTGGTTATAGACATGCTATGTATTCTAAATTTGTAACAAATGAACAGGCAGTCATATTCATAAGGTAAAGATGAGATGAGATAGAACAATTACACGACGATAGATTCCACCAGTATAGGCAGCCAATCTGTGCGTCGACCGCGTAAACAATGCCATCGTGCACTATAGCATCAGACAGAAATGTTGCCTCAACAGGATTGATGATGAGCCATAACCATGTATGGCGACCGGATTCCAGATAGACTAATCCCATGTTAAACAAGGCAATGAGCTTGTAATCCATGTAGTCTTCTGATGGTGTGGGAACTTCGCAGATTAGAACTTTCTGCAAACAGAGGTCAAGCCAAAAGCTTGACGCGTCTCGTGCGTAGTAGGCAGGAGTGTCCGGCGGGCCGCGAGGCTCGATGGCGGCGGTATTCAACGATGGAAGGGTGATCTCTCGCCGGGTGTAGATATCCATGAGACGCCACGGACTACCGGAGTGGTGGATGAGGACGATCCAGTTGGCCTTCATGCCCGCCCAGTAGTGGCCGCGCATGAAGGACAGGTGGACGAGTAGTGGTTGCATGTCGAGGGGCACCACGGCAACCTCCATAGGATCGTCAAGTCGGTGTCTGGGCCACCTGCGAGGATCGGGCATCAACAAGCAGGGTGTATTGAAAAGAGCCGGTCGGTTGCAGACGAGTAGATGGTACAAAGATACCGAGCATGCGGCCAGACGGACGGTGCTGAATAGGTCCATACGACTACATATCTGCTCCAAGAGAACATCAGGGAGGGAATTCCAATCGCGGATCTGCGTGTCAGTCGGTTCTGCCATTGGGGTTTTCGGTGCCTGCGAGCCAGCGGGGAAGTGGATTCGGGCGGGCGAGCGAAGAAGCTTCTCCTCGTGTGGCCGAGCAGTGAGCGGGGGGATATGGTACGCGCGAGCTACCAAGGAAGATGGTGCGGGGGGCGAGTAGTGAGCGGGGGTAAATGGTGTGCGGCCGACGATGGGGAAGAGAGGAGGAAGAAGAAGAGAGGAGGAAGAAGAGTGGAAGACGGGGAAGAGAGTGCATTAAATCTCAATTCTACTAGTACTACTACCAGGATATACCGTCCTTTGGAGTGTAAATAGTTACACCGATGACATGTGGGTCTACCACAAGAGGGCCCATATGTCAGTTAATGGAGGACAGATGTGCGTAGGCGTATTTGCGGAAGCGTGCTCTACTGGCAAATATGATGGCAGTACTGGGTAAGGCTGATTTAGTAACACCAACATGCTGGTTCAGCTTATTAATTACGTGTCCCATCTGCTGCAGCGTGTATTGTCACTTCACTGCGAAGACTAGATGAATAGTTCTCTCTGACCGAGATGGGGAATAATGGATCGCGAGGACTTCCTTTCTACGGTATCCCTATGCCTCTACGCTCACTTCACTCATTTTGCTCCATACCTAGTCACTTGTTGACTTCTGTAGAAAGACAAATACTCCGTATTTGGGAACAGAGGGAGGCTTTTACTCCGTATTTGGGAACAAAGGGAGTATCACCATAGGAACAGAGGAAGCTTGAAATATGAACATGTCAATGGGAGGGAGTAAGCCCCATGCATGCGTGCATGCATGCAACATGCAACACTCACACGTACACATGGACGAACGCAACACTCACGCACCCATGCGACACACAACACACGACGCAACACACACGCTCACGCTCAAGTGCTCAACCTACTCCCTACGTCCGTGAAAGACTGTACATTTAGAGATTTACACATTGACCAGGGCATAATTAACGCCCACAAGTGTCAGACTTATGTGTGCATGCGACCATTGAGAGAAGAATATTAAATGAAGGCCGTTGCATGCTGTAATTAAGGATAGACATGTAGCCTATACCTACAACACAAGTTGGTGCATTAGTCAATCAATATCGATTTAGATTAAAGGCTAAATGCATTGGAAGTGTAGATGTACATCATGTACTACACTCTTTGTTTTAGGCTGGCCATAGTGGGGGTAACATAACTAGTATCATGTACTTGGGACTCGCAAACATACTTATGTGGCAAACAATTAAAGAAGAGAGAGAGGGTAGTAGTAACATAGGTAGATACCGTAACACAACAAATGTTATGCTACTACTCCTATGTGTCATGCATGGCAATAAATGAGACCATCTATGATACTACTTTATGATACTATGCACTATAGATGTAGTATCGTACACTAGTATCATATGCATGATACTAGTATATGTTACTCTCCACTATGACCAGCCTTATAGCCGATGTACACTGTTTGTTGGAAGACCGAGGGAGTACACGTGCATGCACTCACATACACAGCCATGGCGGTTCGTGTGCAAGGGTTGGAGTCGTGTCGCGCCTGCGTAAAGTTTTGTTTAACTGATTTCTTTGCTCTGCCAACTGACAGGTGGGACCCAGAAACCAGGTGACAATTTAACCATTCAACAAAGTTCCATGTCGACTATGTGGCCAGTCAGTAGGGTGCAATACGGTGCTCTACGATGAGCCAGTGATCGTATAATCACCGCAAAACTATATATAGTGACCGTAAAGAGCGTATTGTTACATACGTTGACCGCCAGTGTATTTTTCTCGTTTCAAATTAAGCCATATTAATGGAAAGGACGCAGTATGGACTACTACTAGTACTAGTACTGCTTTGATGTGTCCCGTCAACTCGTCGAACGAGGAGAAGCTTGCTTACTACGCCTCTCCCTCGCCCACGCGCGCGGTGGTTCGTAGGACGAGGAGAGGGTTTTGACTACAGCGCCCTCTCCCTCTCCCTCGCCCTCGCCCTCATGGTGGACGTGCAGCAGTTCAATCGGTGTCAGATTGCCAGAAGCATATTGTACTGTAGTATCATCATTGTTGGACTTTTCGAAGAGGCGAAGAGCCAAGTGCAAGGTTCATACGAGTACGAACTGTTGAACCTTCCGAAGAGGCAAACAGCCAAGCGCAAGGTTTTATAGGAGTTGTCGTCCTAGTAGGAGTGTACTACAACTATAGCAAATGATGCTACTGTACGATGCCGCCACATCACATATATCCAAAGCGGTGCCACCTTTTTGTCTCAAAGAGCGTGTTGGAGCCAGTGCAACAACCACACAAGTTGCACGTACACATAACACATTACTAGTAATAAATTCTAAAGGACAAATGCCAGTATGCCACACAAGTTCATCTCCAATTCATGTGATAAATTTGTGCACGACTAGTCCACATATATTCACAGCGCTACCGTTCACAATTACCGTACTCCACTTACACGTTATAGATGGGCTACATGTCCTCCTGCAGGTTCCAGTCCCAGGTGTTCTTCATGGATGGCACGATCCATAGCAGTGGGCAACGGGAATCATTGTCGCAGCTTTCTAGTCTGGTTCCACACGATGGAGACTCATCCAAGCTGAAGCGGCATAAATCAGGGATAGCGTGTCCCAGCATGTCGTTCATCCAGCGGTGCGCAATGAAGACACAACCATGCTTCATGAACGGCAGGCCTTCCGTGTCGTGCACGGAAGGTGGCATCCGCTTCACAATGGGGTAGCTGTCCCCGATGAAAAGCGAGTACTCTCCAAGAGTGTTCCTTGGCACCCACGTAGCATCACGGGGGTCGAACTCGGCGCCGTTCATCTGGTACACGCGGCATCCCAGATCTGGACACATGGTGACGTATATAGTTAAGGTCCATGCATAATAATGTTGTGCTCAAATATGCCGGTCAGTAATACTGTGCAGCAAATAGTACTACTCTGGTATAGAGAAAGTAAAATAACCGGCTTATTATATATAGCCACACTCTTGGCTACATGGATGAGATAGTTGTTGGGGAATGTTGCAGAAAATTAAAATTTTTCCTACGGTTTCACCAAGATCCATCTATGAGTTCATCTAAGCAACGAGTCAAGGGAGTGAGTTTGCATCTACATACCACTTGTAGATCGAGTGCGGAAGCGTTCAAGGGGATGGTGATGATGGAGTCGTACTCGCCGTGATTCAGATCACCGATGACCAAGTGCTGAACGGACAACACCTCCGCGTTCAACACACGTACGGTACGGGCGACGTCTCCTCCGTCTTGATCCAGCAAGGAGGAATGAGAGGTTGAGGAAGACAGCTCCAACGGCAGCACGACGGCGTGGTGTTGTTGGTGCAGCAGTACTCTGACAGGGCTTCGCCAAGCACGTACGGAGGAGGAGAGGTGTTGGGGAGGGGAGGGGCTGCGCCTTGGCTTGGGTGTTCAGCCCTCCCCTCACCCCTCTATTTATAGGGGAAGGGGCAAGGGGGGCCGCCCCCTCTAGATGGGATCTAGAGGGGGGCGGCGGCCAGGGAGGGGGAACTTGCCCCCAAGCAAGGGGGGCGCCCCCTCTAGGGTCCCCCCCAACCCTAGGCGCATAAGCCCAAGGGGGGGGGGCGCCCAGCCCTCCAGGGGCTGGCTCCTGCCCCACGCAGCCCATGTGCCCCCCCGGGAGGGGTGGCCCCTCCCGGTGGACCCCCGGAACCCTTCCAGTGGCCCCGGTACAATACCGATATGCCCCCGAAACCTTCCGGTGTCCATATGACAGCTTCCCATATATAAATCTTTACCTCTGGACCATTCCGGAACTCCTCGTGACGTCCGGGATCTCATCCGGGACTCCGAACAACATTCGGTAATCACATACAAGTCTTCCTAATAACCCTAGCGTCACCGAACCTTAAGTGTGTAGACCCTACGGGTTCGGGAGACACGCAGACATGACCGAGACGGCTCTCAGGTCAATAACCAACAGCGGGATCTGGATACCCATGTTGGCTCCCACATTGTCGGTGTACTAGAATAGGGGTACCCTAGTATCCCGAACTTGTGCACGGGCAGTTGCAGCGCCCCGCGGCAAGGCTTGCCGGGCGACCGCCAAGGTCCTCCGTGGTTCCCTTGGAGCCATTCAAGAACAAAGTATTCAAGCCAAGGAGACAAGGCCCCCACAAGAGGAGCTTGCTGGGAAGGCCAACCAAGGCATTTCAAGGAACTTGCCGCGACGCGCCGCGCGTCCCGGCAAGGCCCGGTGAGCGATAAGCTTCCGGGGGCGGCAAGACAACAACCGCGGCAAGGCGCTTGCCGCGGCAGGCGGCCACTCTGTACCTACGCTCCAGTACATCCACCAACGTGTTGCCCTGGGGGCCTTTCCAGGCGCGCGTGGCGAGAGGCTGTGCAGCCAGCGGTGCGCGGTGGCATGCGACACTGACAAGATTACCATCGTGGCGAACGGTGGCGTCCCTGATGGTCCTTTTCTGCACTGTTTGGCGACACAGACGGGCATTTAATGCCTTTGTCCCCTGCCGTCAGGGTTAGGTAGGATGCACTATGGAGGTAGCTGTACCAACCGCAACTCCTTTTCCCCTTTTTACCCTCGTCTGCGTTGCCACCTGTCGGTGACCCCTTGAGCGTATAAAAGGAGGCCCATGCGCAACGTAGAGGGGGTTCGAACACAGAAAATCACACACGCTCGGTCTCGTTAGCAGCTAGAGTGTACTGTAGCACTTAGGGCTCTTGAGCAAGAACACAATACAGTCAGACAAGCAGCAGTAGGAGTATTATCTCTCCGGAGAGCTCCGAAGCTGGGTAAACTGCTCGTGTGCTTCGCCTCGATCTGCTCTTCGTGCGATCCCCGCCCCCCGCCGAACCGAAAGGGGCTCGGTCCGCCGGTCCCATAGGTGTCGTGGATCAGTTTCCCCGACATCTTTGGCGCGCCAGGTAGGGGGCGTCGAGATTGTGTGAACCTGATCTGGCGTTCACATGAGCTAGATCTTCATCTTCTTCATCAACATGCCACCGAAGAAGAAGACTTCGGCGGCAGCTGCTCCGTCCATGTCGATCCCACCACCACCGGAGCAAACGGGTGGTGGGGTGGACGCCGGCGGAAGAACGGACATCGACGAGGAAGCTCACGATGCTGCCAGGTCCAAGGACAAGGCCGTGCAGACCTCGGCGTCCGTACATGTACCGCGCCCATCTCAGGAGGCGCAGGACCGACAGCGTCATGGTATTCGCAGTACCATACATTCGTTGGGACAAGATCGAGCTGGTGGATCTCGGGGTGCTCAAGACCAGCATGCACGCCAACATGCTGGCACGAGCGAGGCACAGTCGCCTGGACGGGATGCTGCTCCTTCTAACATAGTTTGGAGTCCGAGCATATCCCGCTCCTTGCACCGTTCGCCACTGCCGCCCACCACTCCAGCAGAAGCTTTGGCGCGAGCTCAACTGCTCCTGGATTACCCTCCAGCGGAAGACAAGATCGACCAATGGAGGGCCACCATTCAGAGTCTCATCGGCTTTGCCAACGGCGACACTCCGCGGCAGCCAAGTGCATCGCGGCCGCGGCAGGACTGCCAGGCACGAGCCGATGGCGACGAAACTGGTGGGGGTGCAACCACCATGCACTCTCCACCCCGAAGGCCAAGATCGCCGACTCGCCGGATCCACCTCGACAGCGAATCCACTGCGTCATCGGATCCACGAGCTCGTCGCGATCAGCGCCAAGTTCTTCATGAACGACAGCAAGAAGACGCTCGTACTCGCATCGAGCGCCGAAGAGAAGCGCGGCATCAATCCGACAAGCGCACTGGGCCCTCTGCCGACATGCATGCGCCAGGGGAACTAGGCGACTTGCCGTACGCTGTAGGTTGCCCTGCGTTCACTCGTGAGCTACGGCAAGTCCAGTGGCCCAGTACGAAGAATTTCAAGCCAGATGTACCCGAGAAGTACGACGACAAGTCGCATCCGTCGGAGTTCCTCAGCATCTACACCATCGCGGTGCAAGCTGCTAGGGGGCGGGACGACAAGATCCTTGCCAACTACTTCCCGCTGGTACTCAAGCCCAATGTCAGATCCTGGCTCATGCACTTGCCGGACAACTCCATATCCTCCTGGGCTGACCTGTGCCATCAGTTTGTCGGCGCCTTTACAGGCAGCCACAAGCCTCATGGCCAAGAAAGCGATCTTCATCTGCTCGCCCAGAAGGAAGGAGAGCCCCTGTGCAAGTACATTCAGAGATTCAGCCGTGTACAGCACAACATCCCAGATGTCCACCCTGCCGCGGTAATCAGCGTGTTCCATCAGAACGTGCGGAACCGCAGAATGCGGGAGGAGATGGCGATGTGCAAGATCAGAGACCTCAGTGAGCTATATGCCCTGGCCGACAAGTGTGCACGTGCTGAGGAAGGGAGGAAACTCCCCGGAGAGAATACAGGAGCAGGAGGATATGATAGTGAGGAGACTGCCCCGGCAAAGAGAAACCGGCGGCGGAACAACAGGAAGAAGAAAGGCAAAGAGGTGCTAGTCGTTGAGCAGTCCGGCAAGAAAGCCAAAGCTAGTAGCCCCGACAAGGAAGCTGTGGCGGTCGCCGACAAGCAGGACGGCACCGACAAGCAGTACTGCAAGATCCACCGCACCAAGGGCCATGACCTCCAGAGCTGCAAGAAGGTCGAGCAGCTTGTCGAGCAGCAAAAAGCTGAATACGAGCGACGCGACAAGGAGAAAGCCCAGGAAGGTGCTGGAGGAGCCAGCAAGAAACGTCCCGGCCGAGGAGGACGCCGCGGCAAGGCCAAGCAGCGGCAAGGAGACAGACCTCCCCGCGGCCGCGACAAGGATGAAGATGACGATGATGATGAAGATATGGATGATGACGAGACCGATGAGCAGGAGTTCCAGAAAGCCACAGAGGTCCTGTGCGTTGACGGCGGTGCTTTTCTGCATACTTCACACCGCCAGCTCAAGCAGTGGGTGCGGGAATTCAATGCGGCAGAACCACCCATCGAGTCACGCAAGCCTCTGAAATGGTCTAGCACGCCTATCATCTTTGATATTGAGGACCACCCTGATCGCATAACTGCGGTCAGGTGCTTGCCGATGTTGGTTTCACCAACTATCCGCAACCTCAAGGTCACTAAGATGCTAGTTGATGGCGGGGCCGGCTTGAACTTGATCTCCTCCGCGGTACTCCAGAAACTCCAGATCCCTGATAGCGAGCTCGAAGAGACCAACACGTTCCAAGGAATCAATCCGGGAAGGAGCAAGCCGAAGGGAAAGATCACGCTGCCGGTAACATTTGGCAGCGAGTTGAACTTCAGGACTAAGAGGGTCACTTTTGATGTTGCTGATTTTCCATTACCCTACAATGGGATACTTGGCCGTCCAGCACTCGCCAAGTTCATGGCAGCCTCTCACTATGCATACAACGTACTCAAGATGCCAGGCCCGATAAGTGTCATCTCTGTCCCTGGCGACAAGAAGGATGCCCTTATCTGCACCGACAAGATCTACCGGGAAGCAGCAGCCGCAACAGATTGCAACTCACTTGCCGCTGAAGCTCCCGGGGGAAAGAATAAGACCAAGTCCGGCAAGAGCTCTGATGCCCACTCCGGCAAGCGCACCTCTTCGGAGTGCTGCGCTACCGTCGAGGACGCACCATCGAGCTCCACCGGCAAGTGTAAGAAGACAATGGTAGCTCCACCAGAGACCAAGAAGGTGTCCGCCAAGGAGGACGACACTGGTGGTACCTTCACCATCAGTGCCACTCTCGACCCTAAATAGGAAAGCGCGCTCGTTGCTTTCCTACGGGCGAACATCAACGTGTTTGCATGGCAACCGTCTGACATCCCCGGTGTTCCCAGGAAAGTAATCGAGCACCATCTTGCCGTCTGTCCTCATGCGCGGCCCGTCAAGCAGAAAGTCAGGAAACAGGCAGTGGAGCGCCAGGAATTCATCGCAGAAGAAATCAAGAAGTTGGAAGCAGCAGGCCTTGTCAGAGGAGTGCTCCATCCTACGTGGTTGGCCAATCCTATAGTCGTGCGCAAGGCGAATGGGAAATGGAGGCTTTGTATCGACTTTACCGATGTCAATAAAGCTTGTCCCAAAGACCCATTTCCCTTGCCGCGCATCAACCAGATTGTCGACTCCATGGCCGGATGTGACTTGCTTTCGTTTCTTGATGCATACTCAGGATACCATCAGATCTTCATGGCAGAAGAGGATGAGGAGAAGACCTCATTCATCACCCCATGTGGCACATACTATTTTGTACGGATGCCATTCGGTTTAAAGAATGCTGGTTCAACATTTGCGAGGGTTGTCCATCATGCTTTTGAGCCGCAAATGCACAGAAACGTGGAAGCCTACATGGATGACATAGTGGTCAAAAGCAAGGACAAAGCAACTCTGATTCAAGATTTAGACGAGACCTTTACAAATCTGCGCAAGATCAACCTCAAGCTTAACCCCGAGAAGTGTGTGTTTGGAGTCCCCTCCGGCAAGCTTCTCAGGTTCTTCGTGTCTCAGCGGGGAATTAAAGCCAATCCCAACAAGATCAAGGCCATTGAGCAGATTGAAGCACCAAAGCGCGTCAAGGATGTACAAAGACTTGCCGGTTGCGTAGCTGCTCTCAGCAGGTTTATCTCTAGGTCTGCTGAGCGCGCCCTGCCATTTTCAAAATATTGAAAAAGGCAGGTCCAATGAAATGGACTCCGGAAGCGGAGGCTGCGCTGCAGGACTTAAAGAGATACTTGTCCTCCACTCCAACACTTGTCGCACCTAAGCCACGAGAGAAGTTGCTGCTATATATAGCGGCAACCAATCAAGTGGTTAGTGCTGCGTTAGTGGCGGAGAGGGAGGCGGATGATGAGCTGGCAACCACGGCAAGTGCATCCAGCGACAAGCAAGGGACTTCGCCGGCAAGCTCTGGTCCCGACAAAGATGGATCTGCCCAGGTGCGTGAGGAGATGCAGAAGAGAATGGTGCAGCGCCCAGTTTACTTTGTCAGTTCCCTCCTGTAGGGGGCTAGGTCAAGGTACTCTGGTGTACAGAAATTGCTTTTCGGCCTTCTTATGGCCTCGAGAAAGCTGCGCCATTACTTCCAAGCACATGAGATCACAGTCGTCACTCGTTTTCTGCTGAAGAGGATACTGCAAAATCCCGAAGCAACAGGCAGGGTTGTCGAGTGGGCACTAGAACTGTCAAGCTTTGGCCTCAAGTTTGAGAGCACCTCAACTATCCAAAGCAGAGCATTGGCGGAGTTCATAGCAGAGTGGACGCCAACACCAGATGAAGAGATTCCAGAAACGAGCATCCCCGTCAAGGAGGCAAGCAAAGAGTGGCTGATGTACTTTGACGGTGCCTTCTCGCTGGGAGGTGCCGGTGCGGGCGTGCTACTTGTTGCACCCACCGGAGAGCATCTCAAGTACGTAGTCCAGATGCACTTTCCCAAGGAGCAAGCGACGAACAATACTGCAGAGTATGAAGGTTCGCTTGCCGGTCTCAGGATCGCAGCAGACCTTGGGATCAAGAAGCTCATTGTCAGGGGTGACTCACAGCTTGTCGTTCGCCAAGTGAACAAGAATTATCAGAGTCCATTGATGGAAGCTTACGTTGATGAAGTGAGGAAGCTAGAAGAGCACTTTGACGGCCTACAGATGGAACATGTTCCAAGAGCTCAGAATGACATTGCCGATGGCCTGTCAAAGTGCGCTGCACTTAAGTTACCTGTGGAACCAGGGATCTTTGTGCTCAAGCTGACTCAACCGTCTGTAACGCCATCAACTGGACAAAGCAAGAAGAGGAAGTTGATTTCTGGTGACTACTTTCCGGCAGAGCTTCCCGAAGCCGCCGCCAAGAAGGTCCCAAGATCAACGCCAAGGATGCTGAGGAGCAGTCTGCTCCGACAAGACTTAGGGTTTGTTCCGTTGAAGCAAACGCTCCCGACAAGTTTTGCTCCGGCAAGCTTGCCGGGGAACATCAAGCCCCGGCAGAGCCACAGGTTCTTGCCGTAGAAGCGGATGTTCCCGCAGCAGCAGATGTGCCTTTAGTCCTTGTTGTCGAGCCGCAAGCTCCAGCATGGGCATAGCAAATTGTCCATTTCCTTCAGACAGGAGAACTTCCCGAAGAGCAAGAAGAAGCGGAAAGAGTAGCCCGGCAGTCAAGTATGTACCAGTTTGTCGACAGCACACTGTACAGAAGAAGACTCAACGGCTTGAAATTGAAGTGTATTCGCCGGGAAGAAGGACAAGAGCTATTGGCAGAGATACATGGAGGCATATGTGGTCACCACATTGGCGCAAGAGCCCTTGCCGGCAAAGCATTCCGACAAGGTTTCTTTTGGCCAACAGCCCTCCAGGATGCAACTGCACAAGTAACCAAGTGTGAAGCGTGCCAGTTCCATTCCAAGCAGATACACCAGCCAGCTCAAGCTCTCCAGACGATCCCTTTATCCTGGCCATTTTCGGTCTGGGGGCTCGACATCCTCGGCCCCTTTCCCCGAGCTGTCGAGGGCTTTGAGTACTTGTACATTGCAATCGACAAGTTCACAAAGTGGCCGGAAGTGGAAGCAGTGAGGAAGGTGACAGCACAGTCAGCAGTCAAGTTCTTCAGGTCGATTGTTTGTCGTTTCGGGATCCCTAACAGGATCATCACCGACAACGACACGCAATTCACGAGCCGCACCTTCATGCAGTACGTCCAAGACCTTGGCGCCAAGGTCTGCTTCGCTTCTGTTGCTCATCCGAGAAGCAACGGTCAAGCAGAGAGGGCAAACGCTGAAGTGCTGCGCGGGCTCAAGACCAGAACTTTCGACAGGATGCACAAGTGCGGAAAGAACTGGATCGAGGAGCTGCCGGTGGTTCTTTTGTCGATCAGGACGACGCCAAATCGAGCCACTGCCCAGACACCTTTCGCGCTAGTCTATGGAGCAGAGGCAGTTCTCCACACGGAACTCGTATACGGGTCACCTCGAGTGCTCGCTTATGATGAGCTTGAGCAAGAGCAGCTGCGACAAGATGACGCGCTGCTCCTTGAGGAAGACCGTCTTCAGGCTGCTGTACGAGCTGCTCGATACCAGCAAGCTTTGCGCCGCTACCATAGCCGCGAAGTTAACGCCAGAAGTTTCGAGGAAGGCGACCTTGTTCTTCGGCGCGTTCAGTCTGCCAAGAATTCCAACAAGTTGACGCCGAAGTGGGAAGGCCCTTATCGGGTGAAACGAGTCACTAGGCCTGGCGCTGTTCGCCTTGAGACTGAAGATGGAATTCCGGTGAGCAACTCCTGGAACATTGAACATCTTCGTAAGTTTTACCCGTAGGGCGCGGTTGCCGGAACCTGTTCCGACAACCACCTTTTGTACAAGTCTTGCCGATGTTGCATGTAATCCTTTGTACAAAGCCAGGCGCAGACCCCATGCATAAGTAAAGCTCATGTGCTCCGCGCATCTTGTCAATTTCATGCTTTTTACTTTATATTTGCATGCGTTATCTGACACTTTGTGCAGCACCTACCCCCGGTAAGCAATAAAGCCGTAAGGCTCCATGTCTTTATTTTCTCTTCTTTCTTTTTCTTAAAAAGGAAAGGAAGGTTCCCTCGCACACAAGTTTGCCAGGGGGAATGAAGAAGATAATGGTGTGGACCAGGCATCGTTCAAGGAAGTTTCGCCTTACCGGGAAGCAAACGACAGAAAAGCTAAGTTGCCAAAGTTTGAGCAATCAGTTTTAAATTTTTTAAGTTATCTTCCTCGAACGACCGTGCTTTGTATGGAAAACCTGTGCGCGGAGGAACCAACTCGTAGCTAGTTGCGCCCTTACTTTGTTTCGAGTCCTCTCAACAATTTAAGTGAGCTGCGACTAGTTGCGACAAGGTTTCTTGTCGGTAGCGGCACCACCAGCAGGCTGCTGACGTCCAGCACTCAGCGCTCGCGGCTAAGGTGCCTGCGCCGGCAAGTTCCCTAAAAGCGTAGGGCAAAAACATACAAAGGAAGGAATCAAGTAAAGGGAATAACATAGCAAATCTCTACCCAAAATAGAGTTATATTACAAGATAGCCTGTCGCGGCACTAATAGATTGTTCTCATGACATGACCAACAGCGACAAAGAGAAAAAGAAAACGGGCGGCTTAATCTACGCGATCGCCCTCAACCCTCTTGATCTCGCTCACCTTGTCCACAATGGGTGCGACAAGGGCCTTGAGCGCTTCCAGATCAGCATCTGGAGGCAGGGACTTGAGGATGTTAGTGAGGTTGAGGCCTGGGTTGCGGAAGGCCACCTTCACCAGCACCTTCTAAAGAACCCCTGCATAGATCTTGTGTGACTCGTCGGCCAGCTGCTTTGGGATCTTCTCCCGGAGTCGCTAGAGGGCCGTCGCCACGCCTTTGAAGAATAAGTTGAGCTTGGCGCTGGGCTGGAGGTGCTCGTCGGAGGAGTACCTGAGATCCTCCATCCCCAGCTGCGCCAGCTCCCCGTCGATGGCGGCGGCAAGGTCCACAAGACCCTCAGTCCAATGCTCCACAGTCTCCCTGAAGGCGTCGTGGGCGGCAGCGGCATTCGCCAGCAGCGCCTCGTCGGCCTTGATCTTCTCCGACAAGGCCACCTCCCGCTCCCTGGCGCCGTCCAGCGTCTGAGTCAAAGTGACTAGCTTCAACTCGAGATCTGCATTGGAGTCCTTGGCGGCGCTGAGCTCCTGGCTCCTCTCAGCGAGAAGACCTTGCAGCTCACCATGAGCAGCAGCATCCTTCTCGCGCTCACGCTTGAGCGCGGCAAGCTCCTCGCCGCTCGCCCTGAGATCGGCTTCCAGCTGTGCCACCTTTGTCTCCAGCTCCTTCTTGGCAGCCTCGGCAGCTGCGGCAGCATCCCTTGCCTCCTTGAGAGCCCCGCCAATTGATTGCTCGCGCGCGACAAGCTCTTCCTCGTGGCTGTCAAGGTTGACCTTGCGCTAGGCCAACTCTCCTTCTTGTGCAAATAGATTTTTGGCGACAAGCCGTTGCTTCTCTTCGGCTTCAGCCTTCTCGAGGAGGAAAGCTTTCCGCTCCTCGAGAAGTTGCTCCCGCTCCTCCGCGAGGGACCGGAGAGTTTCCTGCCTCAGACCCCAGAGTTCCTCTGCGCGCTTCTCAATATCCACTCCCGCCTTCGCGATAAGCACCTCTCGGAATGCTAGCTTGGCTTGTCGGGCACGGTAGAGCGACAGCAGCTTCCGCAGCAGCCGCTCCTCCTCAGGCTCGTCGCTGTTGCTGCTTGGCGTGTCGACCACCATCAGCCCAGCGGAGGCGAGCACCTCTCCATCCAAGGTTTCTCCCTCGACCGGCGCCCTGGAGCTTGACGCCCAGGGGAGCTTG
Organism: Triticum aestivum; assembly: GCF_018294505.1. Taxonomy (NCBI): domain Eukaryota; kingdom Viridiplantae; phylum Streptophyta; class Magnoliopsida; order Poales; family Poaceae; genus Triticum; species Triticum aestivum. The sequence continues at coordinate 20,808,789 of NC_057798.1, read as the reverse complement.
ATGAAGATACCGTCGCCGACCTTCAAGTAGGCGCCGGGCTGGGGCTCTTCGGAGCCTGGTGCTGCGGCATCGGCGGAGGGATCGACGGTCGGCGTAGCGCCTGGCGCTCCTGCGGCCTCGGGGCCGTCAGTGCGATCGCCGGATCCCTCACCCGATTCTGCGGCGGCAGCCTTGGCGGCCTCTTCGCCGGCGGGATCATCAGCACCGGCCTCTTCTTCGGTGGCCGCGGCGTTGTCGTTGTTGCCGCGTGCGTTCTCCTCACCATCGGCCTCGGTTTCCATGGGCTCCGTGGCAGGTGGATCTGACGACCGAAGAGGGGAGAAAGGTCAAGCGAATATTCAAAAAGAAAATCAGAAAGAACCCAAGGGAAGCTTTCAGGCAAAAGGCTTACCTGTGCTAGGATCTGCAGTCGTGGTCTCAACCACCGGAGGATCACTGGCGTTGTCCCTTGCTGGAGAACTGCCCCTTGCCGGAGAATTCTCCCTTGCCGGAGAATGCTCCCTTGCCGGGGAATCCTCCCTTGGCGGTGTAGTCGAGGCAGATGGCACTTCGAGAGCGGCTTCCGGGCTATCCTGGTGAGGCTGCTCCGATCCTACACAAACTAACAGACAGATATCAGCAAAAGAAGAGCACCCATGCGCGCCTGACAGCATGAAGTAAACCGTATACTTACATGGGGGGCTGCGCTAGGGGCGGCTTTGAGGAATGGTTGCCGGGTCTGACAAGGTGGTCTCGGACATGTCCTCTGCCGTCGTGGTGGGGTCGTCCTCGATGACAATCACCGGGGCCTTGGCTCTCTTCGCTGCTCTCTGGGCCAGAGTCCTGAAAAGGAACAGGTTCAGAGTAAAGCAAATCAAACACAAGACAAGACAGCAAGAATTGAAGGACTACGAGGACAACAAGGAATCTTACTCTTCTTCTTCCTCGTCGGAGCTGAGCGCGGAGAGATCGAAGTCCGGCTCACCTCCGGTGCAACAAGGTGGAGGAGTAGGCTCCCTCGCCCGCTTGGCAGGAGCACTGGCGGTGGACCGGGAAGACCCCGCTCCGGTTGCCGCAGCGGCGTGAGGCGCTCCCGCAACGACGGTGCTTGCCGCGGTAGAGCGTGTCGCGCGGCTCGGCGGCTGTTGACCCGTCTGCCGCCCCGCTACGTCCGCAGCCTTGCGGAGACGCCTTCTTGGCGGGGCTGGGGGCTCCGCCTGCGGCAAGCTGTCTGAAGGCTCAGGCCCGACAAGCCCTTCCTCGCCGGGCTTGCCTGGCTCAGCTTCAGGCCCGGCAAGCTCTTCCTCGCCGGCAAACTCCTCTCGCTCGGCAAGGCTTGCCGCCTCTGCTGCCTCTGCCTCCTCCACAGTGAACCCAAACACGCCCGCGGCAGCGGCTGCCACCGCCTCTTCCAGCCTGGTAGCGATGCGCTGCATCTCCGCATCGGTGGTGTCGCGGGTGAGGCTCTTCTGCTCATCAGCGCCGACCGGCACTTCTACCAGGCCGTCGAAGAACTCCTGCACGATGGCGTCTGCCGGCTCTTGCCAAGTTGGAACGATTCCATGAGAGTCGCACAGCGGCATCATTGCACGGATGCGGTCAAGCGAAGAATTGTTGCACAGCGGAACGACGTCCCGCGGCAACATGAAGGGATGCTGAGGATCACGCTTGAACAGTTCCAGGAGCATCACGTCCAGCTCCAGGACAGTGAAGTTAAAATTGAGGCCCGGGCGCAGCCTCATGATATCCGCCGAGTTCTAGAACTCCCAGGCGGGTCTTCCCCTCTCCTGTAGGGGGGCGATGCGGCGGCGAAGGAAATCTGCGCCAACAGCGCCTACAGTGAGCCCGGCAAGCCTGAGGCGAAGGATCCGGGTGACAGCGATTTTCATCCTGTCGTCTTCCGGGGCCATGTTGCTCCAATCGTTACCACGCACTATTGGGGCTTGGCGCAGGGCAGTAAATGGCTGCGGGTTCTCCTCGACGATCCAGCACCACTCTGCTCTCCATTCATCCCACTTGCTGCGGAGCTCTCCCTCCAGATAGGCTTCCTTCTTGACGACTCTCGAGATCCAAGCGATTCCGCCGGCAAGGGGCTCTCCTCTCTCAACCCAGGGCATAAAGAAGTGGCGGAAGAGGGCTACGTTTGGATGGACTCCGACAAAGTTTTCGCACAGCTGTGCGAAAACTGCCATGGTCAGGACAACATTGGGGGTGAAGTCAAGGAGGCGGAACCCGTAGGTGTTCATGATGTCACAGAAAAATTCAGAGTAGGGCGGGCAGAGCCCGCAATAGAAGAACAACGCGAAGAAGGGATACCCGTTTAGAGCTAGTCTCGAAGCGGTGGCCGGGAGTACCTTCGTGCGCGGATGCGCTCGCGTCTCCGTCGACCAGAAAAGGTAGTAGTACTCCCTCAGCTCCTTTGCGTCAAGTTGAGGGGGGAAGATGGCCCGCTCCTTTCGCAGCGCCGCAAGCCGCTGTGCCTCGGTCGACTTCACGCCCTTCCCCTTGTCGGCTTTCGGAGCCATGGCGGAAGTGGTGGGGGAGATCGTTGGCGTGGTGGTGCTGGTGGCAGCGGGGGGCGGAGCGCTGCTCTCTTTCAGCTTTGAGAAGAAGGAGGGGAGCGGCGGAGATTTTCGAGAATGGAGTAACAACCGGCGAAGTGGGCAAACTGCCCCTGTTTCCCCTGCTTATAAAGAGGGAGGGGGCGGACGTTTCGCCCTTCCGAATAAAGAAACCACCCACGATCCCTCCCACGGTGCCGCATTCAACACGTGCCGTTCAGGGAGGGCGCGGTGGATACGGAGTAAGATACGGCGTAACCCAGGCCGCGCGTGCCCGTGCCCTGTTTTGGGCCTGGCCCAACAGCGCTCAGCACCGTGTGTGGCCCAGGCTCGGGGGCTCCTGTCGGTGTACAAGAATAGGGGTACCCTAGTATCCCAAACTTGTGCACGGGCAGTTGCAGCGCCCCGTGGCAAGGCTTGCCGGGCGACCGCCAAGGTCCTCCGTGGTTCCCTTGGAGCCATTCAAGAACAAAGTATTCAAGCCAAGCAGACAAGGCCCCGGCAAGAGGAGCTTGCCGGGAAGGCCAACCAAGGCATTTCAAGGAACTTGCCGCAACGCGCCGCGCGTCCCGGCAAGGCCCGGTTTGCAACAAGCTTCCGGGCGCGGCAAGACAACGACCGTGGCAAGGCGCTTGCCGCGGCAGGCGGCCACTCTGTACCTACGCTCCAGCACATCTACCAACGTGTCACCCTGGGGGCCTTTCCAGGCGCGCGTGGCGAGAGGCTGTGCAGCCAGCGGTGCGCGGTGGCATGCGACGCTGACAAGATTACCATCGTGGCGAACGGTGGCGTCCCTGATGGTCCTTTTCTGCACTGTTTGGGCGACACAGACGGGCATTTAATGCCTTTGTCCCCTGCCGTCAGGGTTAGGTAGGATGCACTGTGCAGGTAGCTGTACCAACCGCAACTCCTTTTCCCCTTTTTACCCTCGTCTGCGTTGCCACCTGTCGGTGACCCCTTGAGCGTATAAAAGGAGGCCCATGTGCAACGTAGAGGGGGTTCGAACGCAGAAAATCACACATGCTCGGTCTCGTTAGCAGCTAGAGTGTACTGTAGCACTCATCGCTCTTGAGCAAGAACACAATACAGTCAGACAAGCAGCAGTAGGAGTATTATCTCTCCGGAGAGCTCCGAAGCTGGGTAAACTGCTCGTGTGCTTCGCCTCGATCTGCTCTTCGTGCGATCCCCGCCCCCCGCCGAACCGAAAGGGGCTCGGTCCACCGGTCCCATAGGTATTCATGGATTAGTTTCCCCGACACACATGCTCCTCGATGATGTCATCGGATGAACCACGATGTCGAGGATTCAAGCAACCCCGTATACTATTCCCTTTGTCATTCGGTACGTTACAAGCCCGAGACTCGATCGTCGGTATCCCAATACCTCATTCAGTCTCGTTACCGGCAAGTCACTTTACTCGTACCGTAATGCATGATCCCGTGACCAAACACTTGGTCACTTTTAGCTCATTATGATGATGCATTACCGAGTGGGCCCAGAGATACCTCTCCGTCGTACGGAGTGACAAATCCCAGTCTCGATCCGTGCCAACCCAACAGACACTTTCGGAGATACCTGTAGTGCACCTTTATAGTCACCCAGTTACGTTGTGATGTTTGGTACACCCAAAGCACTCCTACGGTATCCGGGAGTTACACGATCTCATGGTCTAAGGAAGAGATACTTGACATTGAAAAAGCTCTAGCAAAACGAACTACACGATCTTGTGCTATGCTTAGGATTGGGTCTTGTCCATCACATCATTCTCCTAATGATGTGATCCCGTTGTCAATGACATCTAATGTCCATAGTCAGGAAACCATGACTATCTGTTGACCAACGAGCCAGTCAACTAGAGGCTCACTAGGGACATGTTATGGTCTATGTATTCACACGTGTATTACGATATCCCGATAATACAATTATAGCATGAATAAAAGACAATTATCATGAACAAGGAAATATAATAATAATGCTTTTATTATTGCCTCTAGGGCATATTTCCAACAGTCTCCCACTTGCACTAGAGTCAATAATCTAGTTACATTGTGATGAATCGAACTCCCATAGAGTTCTGGTGTTGATCATGTTTTGCTCGCGAGAGAGGTTTAGTCAACGGATCTGCGACATTCAGATCCGTATGTACTTTGCAAATATCTATGTCTCCATCTTGAACATTTTCACGGATGGAGTTGAAACGACGCTTGATGTGCCTGGTTCTTCTTGTGAAACCTGGGCTCCTTGGCAAGGGCAATAGCTCCAGTGTTGTCACAGAAGAGTTTGATCGGCCCCGACGCATTGGGTATGACTCCTAGGTCGGTGATGAACTCCTTCACCCAAATTGCTTCATGCGCTGCCTCCGAGGCTGCCATGTACTCCGCTTCACATGTAGATCCCGCCACGATGCTCTGCTTGCAGCTGCACCAGCTTACTGCTCCACCATTCAACATATACATGTATCCGGTTTGTGACTTAGAGTCATCCAGATCTGTGTCGAAGCTAGTGTCGACGTAACCCTTTACGACGAGCTCTTCGTCACCTCCATAAACGAGAAACATGTCCTTCGTCCTTTTCAGGTACTTTAGGATATTCTTGACCGCTGTCCAGTGTTCCTTGCCGAGATTACTTTGGTACCTTCCTACCAAACTTACGGCAAGGTTTACATCAGGTCTGGTACACAGCATGGCATACATAATAGATCCTATGGCCGAGGCATAGGGGATGACGCTCATCTCTTCTTTATCTTTTGCTGTGGTCGGGCATTGAGCCGAGCTCAATCTCACACCTTGCAATACAGGCAAGAACCCCTTCTTGGACTGATCCATTTTGAACTTCTTCAAAATCTTATCAAGGTATGTGCTTTGTGAAATACCTATGAGGCATCTCGATCTATCTCTATAGATTTTGATGCCTAATATATAAGCAGCTTCTCCAAGGTCCTTCATTGAAAAACACTTATTCAAGTAGGCCTTAATGCTGTCCAAGAATTCTATATCATTTCCCATCAAAAGTATGTCATCTACATATAATATGAGAAATGCTACAGAGCTCCCACTCACTTTCTTGTAAACGCAGGCTTCTCCATAAGTCTGCATAAACCCAAACGCTTTGATCATTTCATCAAAGCGAATGTTCCAACTCCGAGATGCTTGCACCAGCCCATAAATGGATCGCTGGAGCTTGCATACTTTGTTAGCATTCTTAGGGTCGACAAAACCCTCCGGCTGCATCATATACAATTCTTCCTTAAGATGCTCATTAAGGAATGCCGTTTTGACGTCCATCTACCATATCTCCTAATCATAGTATGCGGCAATTGCGAACATGATTCGGACGGACTTAAGCTTCGCTACGAGAGAGAAAGTCTCATCGTAGTCAATCCCTTGAACTTGCCGATAACCCTTAGCGACAAGTCGAGCTTTATAGATGGTGACATTACCATCCGCGTCCGTCTTCTTCTTAAAGATCCATTTGTTTTCTATCGCTCGCCGATCATCGGGCAAGTCAGTCAAAGTCCATACTTTGTTTTCATACATGGATTCTATCTCGGATTTCATGGCTTCTAGCCATTTATTGGAATCTGGGCCCGCCATCGCTTCTTCATAGTTCGAAGGTTCACCGTTGTCTAACAACATGATTTCCAGGACAGGGTTGCTGTACCACTCTCACTACTAGAAAAACCTCTACTAATGGCGCACCTATTATGGCCATTAATGGCGCATCTGTGGTGCGCCACTAACAGCACGCCATTAGTAATTTTTACTAATGGCGCACCAGTGGTGCGCCATTAGTATCTGGTATACTAATGGCGCACCACCGGTGCGCCATTAGTATAGGCCACGGTGCGCCATTAGTATGTCTTCCAGGGGCCAGGTGCTTTGGATACTAATGGCGCACCACAACTAGATGCGCCATTAGTAACCGCGGCATACTAATGGCGCACTTTCCTGTGATGCGCCATTAGTGATGCGTCATTTAGAATCTAGATCTGGATCGTGATTTTTTGCCCATTTTTTTGCTCGTTTTTTTTGCTTGCTTGTTTTTTGGCACGACAATATTCTCAAATTTTGTTCCTGTTGTTTTTGGATCTTGTTGCCATGGTCTTTTGCCGGAGAGGAGTTCGCCGGAGAGGAGGAGGAGGAGCTCACCGGAGAGGAGGGAGGAGGAGCTCACCGGAGAGGAGGGAGGAGGAGCTCATCGGAGAGGAGGGGATTTTTTGCCTCACCGGAGAGGAGGGAGGAG
>NC_057798.1:20784976-20800967 GCF_018294505.1 Triticum aestivum | reverse complement strand
GTGGCATGGTGCGCCATTACTAGTTTAACTAGTAATGGCGCACCACACACACGGTGCGCCATTAGTATGTTTGGACAGGCGCACTAGTTCAAAAAAAAAATATTTGGTACTAATGGCGCACCGTAGGCAGGGTGCGCCATTAGTAGTTTCAACACTAATGGCGCATCAGAAGGTGGTGCGCCATTAGTATATACTAATGGCGCACCACATGTTTGGTGCGCCATTAGTGCCATTTCCATCTATAGCCCTTTTCCTAGTAGTGTCTGGTGCGGAACGTGTCCTTGTGGACCTACGAAGTTCAGTAGCAACTTGATCCGAAGTACCTTGATCATCATCATTATTTTCCTCTTCAGTTGGTGTAGGCATCACAGGAACATTTTCCTGAGCTGCACTACTTTCCCATTCAAGAGGTAGTACTTCATCGAGTTCTACTTTCCTCCCACTTACTTCTTTCGAGAGAAACTCTTTTTCCAGAAAGGATCCGTTCTTGGCAACAAAGATCTTGCCCTCGGATCTTAAGTAGAAGGTATACCCAATGGTTTCTTTAGGGTATCCTATGAAGACGCATTTTTCCGACTTGGGTTCGAGCTTTTCAGGTTGAAGTTTCTTGACATAAGCATCGCATCCCCAAACTTTTAGAAACGACAGCTTAGGTTTCTTCCCAAACCATAATTCATACGGTGTCGTCTCAACGGATTTAGACGGTGCCCTATTTAAAGTGAATGTGGCTGTCTCTAGAGCGTATCCCCAAAATGATAGCGGTAAATCGGTAAGAGACATCATAGATCGCACCATATCTAATAGAGTGCGATTACGACGTTCGGACACACCGTTTCACTGAGGTGTTCCAGGCGGCGTGAGTTGTGAAACGATTCCACATTTTCTTGAGTGTGTACCAAATTCGTGACTTAAATATTCTCCTCCACGATCCGATCGCAAGAATTTTATCTTTCGGTCACGTTGATTCTCTACTTCATTCTGAAATTCCTTGAACTTTTCAAAGGTCTCAGACTTGTGTTTCATCAAGTAGACATACCCATATCTACTCAAGTCATCTGTGAGAGTGAGAACATAACAATATCCTCCGCGAGCCTCAACACTCATTGGACCGCACACATCGGTATGTATGATTTCCAACAAGTTGGTTGCTCGCTCCATTGTTCCGGAGAACGGAGTCTTGGTCATTTTGCCCATGAGGCATGGTTCGCATGTGTCAAATGATTCATAATCGAGAGACTCTAAAAGTCCATCAGCATGGAGCTTCTTCATGCGCTTGACACCAATGTGACCAAGGCGGCAGTGCCACAAGTATGTGGGACTATCGTTATCAACTTTACATCTTTTGGTATTCACGCTATGAATATGTGTAACACTACGTTCGAGATTCATTAAGAATAAACCATTGACCATCGGGGCATGACCATAAAACATATCTCTCATATAAATAGAACAAACATTATTCTCGGATTTAAATGAGTAGCCATCTCGTATCAAACGAGATCCAGATACAATGTTCATGCTCAAACTTGGCACCAAATAACAATTATTAAGGTTCAAAACTAATCCCGTAGGTAAATGTAGAGGTAGCGTGCCGACGGCTATCACATCGACTCTGGAACCATTCCCGACGTGCATCATCACCTCGTCCTTCGCCAGTCTCCGCTTATTCCGCAGCTCCTGCTGTGAGTTACAAATATGAGCAACGGCACCGGTATCAAATACCCAGGAGTTACTACGAGTACTGGTAAGGTACACATCAATTACATGTATATCAAATATGCCTTTGGTGTTGCCGGCCTTCTTATCCGCTAAGTATTTGGGGCAGTTCCGCTTCCAGTGACCCTTCCCCTTGCAGTAAAAGCACTCAGTCTCAGGCTTGGGTCCATTCTTTGACTTCTTCCCGGCAACTGGCTTACCGGGTGCGGCAACATCTTTGCCGTCCTTCTTGAAGTTCTTCTTACCCTTGCCCTTCTTGAACTTAGTGGTCTTATTGACCATCAACACTTGATGTTCTTTCTTGATTTCAACCTCTGCTGACTTCAGCATTGAAAATACTTCAGGAATGGTCTTCACCATCCCCTGCATATTGTAGTTCAGCACAAAGCTCTTGTAGCTTGGTGGGAGCGAATGAAGGATTCTGTCAATGACTGCCTCATCCGGGAGGTTAATTTCCAGCTGGGACAGGCGGTTGTGCAACCCAGACATTTTGAGTATGTGCTCACTGACAGAACTATTTTCCTCCATCTTACAACTATAGAACTTGTCGGAGACTTCATATCTCTCGACCCAGGCATGAGCTTGGAAAACTAGTTTCAGCTCCTCGAACATCTCATATGCTCCGTGTTGCTCAAAACGCTTTTGGAGCCCCGGTTCTAAGCTGTAAAGCATGCCGCACTGAACGAGGGAGTAATCATCAGCACGAGACTGCCAAGCATTCATAATGTCTTGGTTCTCTGGGACGGGAGCGTCACCTAGCGGTCCTTCTAGGACATATTATTTCCTGGCAGCTATGAGGATGATCCTCAGGTTCCGGACCCAGTCCGTATAGTTGCTGCCATCATCTTTCAGCTTGGTTTTCTCTAGGAACGCGTTGAAGTTCATGTTGACATGAGCGTTGGCCATTTGATCTACAAGACATATTTTGCAAAGGTTTTAGACTAAGTTCATGATAATTAAGTTCATCTAATCAAATTAATATAATGAACTCCCACTCAGATTAGACATCCCTCTAGTCATCTAAGTGTTACACGATCCGAGTCGACTAGGCCATGTCCGATCATCACGTGAGACGGACTAGTCATCGTCGGTGAACATTCTCATGTTGATCGTATCTTCCATACGACTCGTGTTCGACCTTTCGGTCTCCTTGTTCCGAGGCCATGTCTGTACATGCTAGGCTCGTCAAGTTAACCCTAAGTGTTTTGCATGTGTAAAACTGTCTTACACCCATTGTATGTGAACGTAAGGATCTATCACACCTGATCATCATGTGGTGCTTCGAAACGACGAACTTTAGCAACGGTGCACAGTTAGGGGAGAACACTTCTTGAAATTTTTGTAAGGGATCATCTTATTTACTGCCGTCGTTCTAAGTAAACAAGATGCATAAACATAATAAACATCACATGCAATTATATAATAATGACATGATATGGCCAATATCATATAGCTCCGTCGATCTCCATCTTCGGGGCTCCATGATCATCTTCGTCACCGGCATGACACCATGATCTCCATCATCATGATCTCCATCATCGTGTCTTCATGAAGTTGTCATGCCAACGACTACTTCTACTTCTATGGCTAACGCGTTTAGCAACAAAGTAAAGTAATTTACATGGAGTTCTTCAATGACACGCAAGTCATACAAAAATAAAGACAACTCCTATGGCTCCTGCCGGTTGTCATACTCATCGACATGCAAGTCGTGATTCCTATTACAAGAACATGATCTCATACATCACAATATATCATTCATCATTCATCACAACTTCTGGCCATATCACATCACAGGACAATTGCTGCAAAAACTAGTTAGACGTCCTCTAATTGTTGTTGCATCTTTTACGTGGCTGCAATTGGGTTCTAGCAAGAACGTTTTCTTACCTACGAATAACCACAACGTGATCTTGTCAACTTCTATTTACCCTTCATAAGGACCCTTTTCATCGAATCCGCTTCAACTAAAGTGGGAGAGACAGACACCCGCCAGCCACCTTATGCAACTAGTGCATGTTAGTCGGTGGAACCGGTCTCACGTAAGCGTACGTGTAAGGTTGGTCCGGGCCGCTTCATCCCACAATACCGCTGAAGCAAGATAAGACTAGTAGCGGCAAGCAAGTTGACAAGATCTACGCCCACAACAAAATTGTGTTCTACTCGTGCAATAGAGAACTACACATAGACCTAGCTCATGATGCCACTGTTGGGGAACGTTGCAGAAAATTAAAATTTTTCCTACGGTTTCACCAAGATCCATCTATGAGTTCATCTAAGCAACGAGTCAAGGGAGTGAGTTTGCATCTACATACCACTTGTAGATCGAGTGCGGAAGCGTTCAAGGGGATGGTGATGATGGAGTCGTACTCGCCGTGATTCAGATCACCGATGACCAAGTGCTGAACGGACAGCACCTCCACGTTCAACACACGTACGGTACGGGCGACGTCTCCTCCATCTTGATCCAGCAAGGAGGAAGGAGAGGTTGAGGAAGACAGCTCCAACGGCAGCACGACGGCGTGGTGTTGCTGGTGCAGCAGTACTCCGACAGGGCTTCGCCAAGCACGTACGAAGGAGGAGAGGTGTTGGGGAGGGGAGGGGCTGTGCCTTGGCTTGGGTGTTTTGCCCTCCCCTCACCCCTCTATTTATAGGGGAAGGGGCAAGGGGGGCCGGCCCCTCTAGATGGGATCTAGAGGGGGGCGGCGGCCAGGGAGGGGGAACTTGCCCCCCAAGCAAGGAGGGCGCCCCCTCTAGGGTTCCCCCCAACCCTAGGCGCATGGGCCCAAGGGGGGGAGGGCTGGCTCCTGCCCCACGCAGCCCATGTGGCCCCCCGGGAGGGGTGGCCCCTCCCGGTGGACCCCCGAAACCCTTCCGGTGGCCCCGGTACAATACCGATATGCCCCCGAAACCTTCCGGTGTCCATATGACAGCTTCCCATATATAAATCTTTACCTCCGGACCATTCCGGAACTCCTCGTGACGTCCGGGATCTCATCCGGGACTCGGAACAACATTCGGTAATCACATACAAGTCTTGCTAATAACCCTAGCGTCACCGAACCTTAAGTGTGTAGACCCTACGGGTTCGGGAGACACGCAGACATGACCGAGACGGCTCTCAGGTCAATAACCAACAGCGGAATCTGGATACCCATGTTGGCTCCCACATGCTCCTCGATGATGTCATCGGATGAACCACGATGTCGAGGATTCAAGCAACCCCGTATACTATTCCCTTTGTCATTCGGTACGTTACAAGCCCGAGACTCGATCGTCGGTATCCCAATACCTCGTTCAGTCTCGTTACCGGCAAGTCACTTTACTCGTACCGTAATGCATGATCCCGTGACCAAACACTTGGTCACTTTGAGCTCATTATGATGATGCATTACCGAGTGGGCCCAGAGATACCTCTTCGTCATACGGAGTGACAAATCCCAGTCTCGATCCGTGTCAACCCAACAGACACTTTCGGAGATACCTGTAGTGCACCTTTATAGTCACCCAGTTACGTTGTGACGTTTGGTACACCCAAAGCACTCCTACGGTATCCGGGAGTTACACGATCTCATGGTCTAAGGAAGAGATACTTGACATTGAAAAAGCTCTAGCAAAACGAACTACACGATCTTGTGCTATGCTTAGCATTGGGTCTTGTCCATCACATCATTCTCCTAATGATGTGATCCCGTTGTCAATGACATCTAATGTCCATAGTCAGGAAACCATGACTATCTGTTGACCAACGAGCCAGTCAACTAGAGGATCACTAGGGACATGTTATGGTCTATGTATTCACACGTGTATTACGATTTCCGTATAATACAATTATAGCATGAATAAAAGACAATTATCATGAACAAGGAAATATAATAATAATGCTTTTATTATTGCCTCTAGGGCATATTTCCAACAATAGTAAGACATGGAAAAACAAAAATGGTGGCAGCTAGTGGGTTCAAGTCTTCAAGGGCCTAGCTAGCTATACGCGTCCTCCAAGGTAAAAAGTACTCCTACTAGTACTACTAAGTACTTATACTACTAGTACAATAATGAAAGAGAAGGCGAGAGGGTTAAAAAATGGAATACCTGGGTAGATGGTGACAGTCCGATCGTGGTATATTGTGTGACCATGTTGCACATCAGTGGTACCATGGGTAACGACTGCTAAGATAGTTGATCTCGATATGCCAAAGTTAGCTACAAGGTTCCAGGTTAGACCGAATCGCGGATGCAAATGCACATCTAGGATTGGCGATCTTATTTTGATCGGGGGATGACTGGTCGCTGCAAAATAATGGAGTACCATTAGGGATGCAAATGATGGTTTGTGCATTCCATTTGTAATCTCCCGTACCGTAGGACGGCAACTAGATGAAACAAGTCCCCTAGCTTGTCACCGCGAAGCTGCGACCTAGATGGCGCATGGCATCTTCGAACGTATGGGGTACAAATCTTCCGCCGCCAACATGCGCCAGCCTCTGCCGTTACTGCCTCTTGCATTGATGGCAATCCTTATGTCGAACACCGCGATGAGATAGTAATTGTCGTAGCCGCATTGCTTTGTCGGCGGGTCCGCAATTGCTATCTTCTTCAATCTCATGTAGGCATCATCATACGTATTCAAGCCCAGCCAGTCCGGAAGGCCGATCCCAATGGTGGAGAAGGGGTCTACCGGAATCCGCACTGCTATGGATGTTATGCAAAATGATGGTGGTATCCGGCCGGAGGTATGCAAGCCAATCTTCGTTGGCACCGACCCAGACCTATATATAAGACGGTGGGTAGCGGAGAAATTACGGGATGGAAATGGAATAACTAAGTACTACATGATCAAACTCCATTACTGACCTGCTCATTGGACAAAATCCGACTACCTCTCAACGTCGGCAACTCTAGCGGAGTCAACGTGCAACAATGGCCAAGGAGCGATGGACTGTTCGAAGGATTGTCCCATAGAAGAACCATCTCCTCGAGGACGCATGGAAGACGAACAAGCATGGCCTTTTCCCAAGCCTGTTTAAGTAGCGTCTTGAAAAAGTTGGTGCAGGAAGCATGGAGTCTTGCGGCGATGAGGACGTCAGAGCGGCGTGCGATTTCTCCCAGAGGATCATCGTCCAAGATCTCCCAGCCCCGACGAGGAGGAGAACCGCCTGGCAAATCCATGGGAGCAGCGACGAACTGCCTTCTCTTCGGGGGGAGGGGAACTGGCGAGGAGCAGATAAGAGCGTAGTAACCGCAGGGCCTCGTCCCTTACAACTATAGATCGTTCCTCAGCGATGGGGTGAGGCTATTATTTACTAATAGTACTAGCATTATGGAACGTTATGCGATTGCATTATACTGTAAATAATAGCACTAGTAAGAAATTTTTGGCACCAGGTATTAGTTTTTGGCGTGGATTAAGAAATTTTGTGTATGTTTTGCCATTTTTGTACACGCCAACTAGTGTCAAAAAACGTCTTACATTATGTGACGGAGGAGTACGTACTCGTACTATAGCAGTACTAATACTACTTTTCTCAACTAGTAGTGCGATGTACTGTACTTCTTGTCTAGTTCTAGTATAGTGCACCAGTTTTGAACTCTTGAATCTCAGGGCCAAGGAGCTACAGTTGGAAGTGGAGGCTACTACTGTTCTCTAGAACCATCACTGTACTATCAATGCAGGGAAAGTACACCTGCGTAGTGGCCTAGTGGGTAGTCTCGGTGCTCTATTCAACCGCTCCTCTCACGTAGCTGGCCTACTCAGCCGCTCCTCTCACGCACACACTAGAATCCTGTTTATCAGCGACGGTTACTACGGGGGCAGAACATTTGAGTTATTTGATACAACGAGACTAGGCTTTTTGCTTCCATTTGTGGAGGTGTAATGGATCTCGTCGAACTTTGTTAGTAGTTCCGTCTTTATGAAGAGATGAAGCAAAGCTTTTGCCTCCGTTTTAAAAAAGCACGTCAATAGGAATTTCTTTTATAGTAGAGCCGATAATGGAGTGAAGTCCATGCGTGCAACGCCACAAGCTACAGAGTAGTAGTGGAGCACTTTACGTGCAGAGCCATATTGCACAGTTCCCAATGCCCCGCTAGGCTTTTTCGGCTCCTCGGGCTTAATTGGGAGGCGCTAGTTTAAATATGCTACTAGCTGATGAGGAAGCTGCAAGAAAGGTGTGGCTAGGGCGAGCACGCGAGCCACGGGATGCTGGGAAGGAAACCCGTTCACGTGGCTAGGCTATCCAGTGCACCCAGATTGTGGGGCCGCACGTCCGTTTGACTTCAAAACTCAAACTACCCGTGTAAAATATTGGCTCACAGCGAAGTGTAGTAGTACTATTTAAAAAAAAGGCCGTCGTGCGTTCGGCCGAGATCAAACCCACAAAACGAGGTATACACTCCCGCGACCACTAGTAGTACTCATTGGAGTACAACGCAACCTAGAATCGCCTTTTGTCGCTAGTAGTACATACATTGTTCCTTACAAGAAACCCCTCTAATGCAAGAAACCACTAAAATGCCAAGAAACTACAACCACTTGCATACGTGGCAGACTTAAGATAAGACTACCTTATCAACCATTGTACATGCTCTTACCAACAAAAATCCTCGAGTGACCTCCTACCTCCGGCCCATCCACATAGTGATCCTCGGCCATGGGACGCAGCTACCACCACCGGCAGAAGGCGAGGTCAAAACCGCCGACGGTGCGGAGCCCATGTTGCGGCAGCCCGGATGCCAGCTCCGTCCGGCGCTCGCGGCCGCTAGCTAGCGAAGATAGCTCCGTCCAGCTGCTTGTCTGCAAGGTTTGCTAGCTAGATTGGCATGGCAGCGCGGCGGCTTGCTCGCGCGCGCCGCGCTAAGGCCAGCCATCTGGCTCGAGCGAAGGCCAGTGCAGCGGCTTGCTCGCTCGTGAGTCACGCTCGGGCCAGCCTGCCAACCCGTGCGGAGGCCAGCGCGACGTCCGGCCCGTCCAGCGAAGCGGCGGCCAACTCGCTCATCACCGGCGCCACCGAAGAACATGCATCAGTACTGTTTGAAGTAATGTTCAGTAAAAATAATGATTTGAGGGGGAATAACAGGATAGAAGGTCAGATGTGGGTCCCTCATGTCAACGGTCAAACAAAATGTGTTGGTTTAAGCTGCCTCATCAGCACGGACGTGTGGGCCAACCCTGTCATAAATGGGTTTAAACGAACCTAATTGGCAGGAGTACTAGGTAGTAGTTTTTGGCGTGGATTAAGAAATTTTGGGTATGTTTTTGCTAATTTTTGTACAATAGATTCTTCCTAGGGCTGGTTGAAAGTGGTAGTTTTTGTTAAATACTCTACATATTGTAAGTAGGAGTGAAAGTTAAGCTTTGGAAGCCAATAAGCAAGGCTAGTTACATAGCGCATATGTGTACATGACTGAAAGTAAATATCAACCATGAGTGACTAATATCTTGATGGAAAACTCGAAACTATGGAATAGTAGGAAAAAAATGCATGGTTGGAAATACTAGGAATGTTCATGTCCGTTGCAACGAATCATAATTAGAATAATATTTATTCACAAACTTGGTACAAGACACTCTAATTTTGATATACATATGTCATTAGAGATATATTATGTTTCAATTAGAATATATTCCTTGGGCTGTTTTAGTGAGGTCAGGGAGGGATGTGGTTGGTTTTAGTATACTAATTATGGGTTTTTCTGCAAATTGGTAGACAAGTGGGATGTTGGTGAGAAAAGGCAACAACTTACCTCACAACCCTTATATGTAGATCTAATGGTCAGAAACGACGGATGGCAGACACACCAGCATCACCAACTTAGTCTTGTTTAGGAGTACTAGCAAGATCCGTGCATTGCACGGAACATCAAGATGCATTTTTTTATAAACCACTTGTTGTGATTGACCCTTGCGGGAGTAATCCCATGTATAAAAACTAATGATATCTCGAGAAATATGAGATAAGGTGAAGAGGAGTGGGGTGTGGTGGTGGTTGGTGGGGGACTGAGTGGAGGCATGGGGATTGACGACGCCGGCAGCGGCCACCAGGCCAGTTTGTTCCAGAGGATTCCTTTCTTAATTGCTCAACAATGAGGTTTGTTGGAGATAAGGATGAACAAGGGAAGGCCTTGTCTGCAAATATGGAGAGGGGTGCGGGTATCTTTTAGTTTAATTTCCATCCGTCAGATATAGATCGGACGGTCTATATTGCATGATGGCACACGTACCATCATCACCAACTCGGTTTTTTAGAAGAGAAGAAATATAAGTATGGAGATACAAACGTATTATCGATACTTGCTTCCGTAAACTAGCATCTACATTCTATTCAATGCCTCGGCATGTGGGGCCTTAGCACAATGACTTCTCGACTATGTAAAACAAAGATTTTCCCGTCGCTGACAAGGAGGGGGTGACGGCGGCGCACTTTTTGGCTTGGTCTAGTCCTAGTAGTCATACTAGGTGGTCTAAGCACGTGTAGATTTATTCTTTTTCACGTCTCGTGTTCGCTGTACTGCCACGACTGTTGATGAATAGACGGTAAGTTATTCACGGGGAAACCCTTGTTGAGCGTGTTTGTGAGAGAGAGAGACAGTGTGCGTGTGTGATATGTTAGAGACTGAGGCAATGATAACAGATTCTTTGTGTCTATGTGTGTGGAGGATAGAGAGAGACATGTACATGGGGCTTTGTGTTGTGTAACGTGGAGACACATATACATAATTAGAGAGTGAGTGTGTGAGATACACATGCGGACATGGGGAGAGATGAGGATCCAGATAAATGGGTGTTTGTGCGTGTCTGTGTGTGTTTGTGCACGCGTTTGTGTGTGAGAGGGAGAGAGTGTATGTGGAGTAGAGAGACCACTAATGATGTAAACCTAGTATAAGGGAAGGGGGAATGGTGTGACATGTGTAGTAGCAGGATAGCACGGGTGTGGGCGGGGGGAGCAGACTATTTGGAAGAGACATCGAGTGTGTGTGTGGGAGAGGGGTGTGAGAGCGAGAGAAAGAGAGATCTAGCGACGGAGAGAGATAGAGAGGAAGAGAGGGGGCGAGAGGGGTCGTTTGTGTCCATAAATGGCGTATAGATAGGGGACAATGTTGATGTTGTCCGAAATTGGCCTATGAACGGAGACGCAAGGGAAGCGAGTCATCGTGTGTGTGATAGGGACTTCATGAGAGATCTAGAATAGATGGTGTAGAGAACAATGTGCGAAATCGAGAACGATTATACATTAGGGAGCTATGCAAAGAGTCACGACATATATGTATACAGGGAAGGAGCTGGGGCGGGTCCGCATGTGGGAGAGATAGAAAGAGGAGAGTGGTGCACAAGGAGACAAAGTGTGCTTGTTTGCAGTGGGGGTGGTGTGTGAGGTGAGTGCGCGAGAACCACATAACTAGGGAGATAGACATTTGGGGCGACGTTTTGTGTGTATGGGAAATATACACTCTACATAGTGCATGTGCTTGGGTAAGAGAGATAGAGGGAGACCTAGAGAGTGAGGGAAGAGATGTGTGCATGCCCGAGAGACAAAGTGATAGAGACCTATGTTGGGGTCCGGACTTTAGAAGAGATAGGGGTGTTAATGTGCTCGTGTGTTGGTGTTTGGGGGAGAGAACGACTTCTCTATGTGTGTGTGTGTGGTGGTGGTGGGGGGGGGGGGTTGACTTCAGATAAAGAGTGAGGTGTCTATATTTGAGGGACTTTAGCGTAATTGAGATATTGTGCACTCATGGTTGATCAATTTGTTTCAGAGTTTGTACTATGAGATAACGATACTTTTGAACATGCGTGATATACCTTGATGTACCAGAATTACAAACCTAAGATTGGAATTTTGGAATTCGACTCCATCATTAGCTTTTGTAATTCATTTAAACGGAGGTACATTTTTTAAGCCGGGATTTTGTGATTTCAAAATTCATATATCAAACCTAGAGATATACACATACGGGCATGTTCAAACTTTATAATCATCCACTTTATTCATACACATACACATTTTTTGCTTTGGTCATCATATTTAGGATAAACACATTTGGAATTTCATTTGAAATGGACGGTATGATAGTATTTCCTTGTAGTAGCTCAATGATCCATATTTGAATTGAATGGACAATCTAAGTTTCGAGTTGGAGACATTGATTTTCAAAACTTGCACATTTTTTTGCATGCAAAACAAACAAATTTTCGGCCATGATATCATAGTCGGCCGTACGAGAGCAGAATACTTATAATTTTAGGTGCCAAAACCTTCCAAACTTCCTGCTCACATCAAAATATCACGCGCCCGAAAGTTTAGCCCTGCGATGTTCCTGTTTTACCCATGCCACATGAACGGAAAAGGGTTGCTTTGGTAACTCCATTGTTTTCCCCTCTTTGCCCCCAACATTCTTCCCCAGAGCCCCTCCCCTTCCCCTCCCAACCCCCCAAACACGGCAAGCCGCCGAATCTAGTCCTCTACCACAGCGGTGGACCTCACACCCCGCCGGATCTACCTTCCGCACCTTGGAACCCCCAACAGCCAACTCACCACTTCACCGGAGCCGCTTCAGCGACTGGCTTCTCCACCGCTCCAGATCTCCTTGACCGCCATCATGGTCCACCGCACCGGATCTGCTTAACCGGTGCCCTCGTCCACCACAACATAGGCCCTTCACTGACTCCCTCGTCTGCCCCTTTGTTGGCCCTTCATACAAGCCCTCGTCCGCCGCAACAGATCCGCCTCACCGAAAGCACTGTACAACGCGCCCGCCGAAGCCTTCGTCCACTGCACCGGACCCGCTCCACAGACGCCATATTCAACTCCACCGGCCTTGCTTTACCGACGCCGCAGCCTCATCAGGTTATTTCGATTTGTATTCCTTCGTTTTTTCTCTTTATCGTGCAACTGTTCACTTACCACAGATGAGCTTTCTTGTATGTCAACAAGCGCCGCAACCGTAGCACCGTAGCCGCTTCAGCGACGGCGAAAGCCGGCCCAAACTCAACCGCAACACGAGCACCATTGACGATCCTTAGCTATCAAGGATGACAACGATACCCATACGCCGCCGAGAATCAGGTGCTATTATCCAACGGCCGGCGCCTACATTCACTTTCCTAGCATAAGCACCACACCTTTGAATTTCTTCAGGGCACCATTCAGTTTTTCATGAGACGCGTTATTCTGCTTGCACCTGTAGGGCCATACTTCTGGCAGTGAACATGTTACATGTCACGCCCAATATGGGACCCTATCCAAAAGGAACTCGAAGGTCCCACCAAGGATAGACCCGCATATTGAAACACTTTTGCAAGGTGGATATCATTACATCAACATTACATAAATAGATGGGGAAACATACTTAAGGCATACAATGCCACAAAAATACAACATCACAATACATCAGAGCATCATCCGACTACGGATGAAACACAAACAGAAACTCAAACGACATCCACCCTGCTAGCCCAGGCTGCCGACCTGGAACCTATCCCCTGATCAAAGAAGAAGCAGAAGAAGAACTCAACACGATCAAGCATCGCTCTCGCGTCATGATCATCGCAAAATCCGTACCTGCAACTGTTGTTGTAGCAATCTGTGAGCCACGAGGACTCAGCAATCCCATTACCATGGGTACCAAGACTAGCAAAGCTTAAAGGGAAAGGAAGGGTTAAAGTGGTGAGGCTGCAGCAGCGACTAAGCATATATGGTGGCTAACATACGCAAATAAGAGCGAGAAGAGAGCAAACAGAACGGTCGTCAACTAGTAATGATCAAGAAGTGATCCTGAACTCCTACTTACGTCAAGCATAACCCAGAAACCGTGTTCACTTCCCGGACTCTGCCGAGAAGAGACCATCACGGCTACACACACGGTTGATGCGTTTTAATTCGGATCGGGTGTCAAGTTATCTACAACCGGACATTAACAAATTCCCATCTGCCTATAACCACAGGCACGGCTTTCGAAAGATTATACCCTGCAGGGGTGTCCCAACTTAGACCATGACAAGCTCTCGCGATCAACGAAGGAATAGACCTTCTCCCAGGAAGACCCGATCAGACTCGGAATCCCGGTTTACAAGACATTTCGACAATGGTAAAACAAGACCAGCAAAGCCGCCCGATGCGCCGACAATCCCGATAGGAGCTGCACATATCTCGTTCTCAGGGCAACACCGCATGAGACATCCTACGAGTAAAACCAGCCCTCGAGTTGCCCCGAGGTGGCCCCATAGTCTACTCGGTTCGGACCAACACTTAGACAAGCACTGGCCCGGGGGGGGGGGGCTAAAATAAAGATGACCCTCGAGAGAGCGACTCCCAAGGGAAAAGGTAGGTGGTGGTGAGGCAAATGGTAAAACCAAGGTTGGGCCTTGCTGGAGGAGTTTTATTCAAAGCGAACTATCAAGGGGGTCCCATAAATCACCCAACCGCGTAAGGAACGCAAAATCCGGGAACATAACACCGGTATGACGGAAACTAGGGCGGCAAGAGTGGAACAAAACACTAGGCAAAAGGCCGAGTCTTCCACCCTTTACCAAGTATATAGATGCATTAATAATATAAGAGATATTGTGATATCCCAACCAAAATCCTGTCCACCATGGAGAAATATTCAACTTCACCTGCAACTAGCAACGCTATAAGAGGGCTGAGCAAGCGGTAACATAGCCAAACAATGGTTTGCATAGGAAAGGTGTCAAAGGTTAGAGGTTCATGGCAACATGGGATGGCTCGACAAACAGATGATAGGTAGCGCAGCAAAGCGATAGAACGAAGCAACTAGCATAGCAATGATAGTAGTAAGATCCAGGGTAGCGGTCATCTTGCCTGAAATCCCGCTAGGAAGAAGAACGAGTCCATGAAGAAGACACCTGAACGTAGTCGAACGAATCCTCACAATCGCAACATTACCGAAACTAAGAAGCAACACCGGAAAGAAACAAACAACATGGTAAATGCACGAGCATAAACATGGCATGATGCACAAACAAGTATGATGCATGTCCGGTTTAAAAAGGCATGGCATGGCAAAGTGCAACAAACAATACTACAAGTTAAGTGGAGATCAATATGCAACGAGTTGCATATTGACAAAACACCACATGCAATTATTTAGTTTGATCTCGGTTATGTACCCAACAATATTAAATGTTATTAAACATGGCAAGAGGTAAAGCATAATGAAACTACCTATCTAGGCAAATTTAAATGAGGCCGGAAGTAACAAACAACAATTCCGGAAAATCCCCATATGCAAATTATGGATTCGGTACTGTTCTGTCCTAAACCATATTTTAAGTTTGTTAAACAGGAATATAACGTGGACCATGTTAATCTAGGCATTTTTCTACCCCATTTACATATAAAGTTTATTTAAAATGGAGCTACGGTTATTTAGTTATGAAATAAATCATTTTAGCATGGCATTATGCAAAATAAACACAAACAGCATGTTAAACATTTTAAACATGTATGAAAATGGCATATTATTAATCTACACAATTGTCTGAGCATTTTTCATATATAAAACATTTTAATCCGATGCACGGTTTAAGAGATATTAAATGCATGATGCTTAGGGGGTTTTCTGCAAAACTGTAATTCACCGGATAAATAGCAAAATTCGCAGCGCAGGAAAAACACTATACTGGCCCGAATCTGGAGGCTAGCCCAACAGGAGGGAAAGGAGGCGCAGGGGGGGTTTGCTCACCCTGGGCCTTGGGCCGGTTCGGAGAGGAAGCCGGCTAGGGAGGGCGGAGCTAGCTGGGCCAAGGCGAAGCCGGCCCAGGCGCGTGCGGTCGTGGCCTTGGCGCGGTCAATGCTCGAGCGGGCCCTTGTCCCTGCTCCCGAGCGGGACGAGGACATGGCGGCGGCGGGGCTTGACTCCGGCGATGGCTCGAGGCGACGGCGAGGCTCACGAGGTTGGGGACGGGTCGCAGGGGCCCGGATCTGGCGGCTCCCGGTCGGATCCGGTGAAGACGGTGCCGACGGCGAGCTGGTGGGCGAGGGCGGCGGATCCCTGGGGCAGAGAGGGAGCTCGTGAGGAGAGGAAGGAGAGAAAGGAAGGGGGATGGCGCGGGCGGTGACCTGGGAGATCCGACGGGACTCCAGCCGACGGGGTCGCGGACGGCGGGAGGCGGCGCTCCGCTGGTGTGCCGGCCAGCGCGTCGGCGAGGGAGATCGGGCCCTGCCCGATCCCGACGAGGGAGATGCGAGGCGGCGGGGAGCGAGCGCTCGGGCGCGACTGGGAGGCGCGCGGGCTGGCGGGGCCCGTTCGGCCCGGC
>NC_057798.1:20780951-20784456 GCF_018294505.1 Triticum aestivum | reverse complement strand
GGGGAGAACAGGGGGACGCGGCCAGGCCACATGGCGGCCTGCAGTTTGCTGCGGGAGGCTGCGCGGCGACGGCTGGCCAATGGGGCGCTGCCAAGTGGCGCGGGTGAGGTGGAGGGCGCCGGAAAACAGGGAGGAGGTGGATGGATCTGGCTGGTGGCGCGGTTTTCGAGGGGGATGCGGCGGCTGAGGATAGGGGAAGGCTAGGGGCACCAAAAAATGGCAAGGGGGGCTTCTTAAATAGGCAGGGGTCTAGGGTTAGGGGTTTTGGGGGCTTTTCGGGGCCTCAGATCGACATCGGACGGCTCCGGACAGAGGGAGGGGGGACTAGGTGGGCTAGTGGGCTGTGTGAGAGAGAGGCTTGGGCCAAGAGGAGAGAAGAGAAGTGCAGCCCGGCGGCAGTTTCGGAGACCGAAACGTCCGACGATTAAACCGACTATATCGCGGTCATAAATATAACGGTTGGGCAGTCAAACGGACTCCGAATGCGACAAAACTTGGCAGGCGGCCTGTCTACACTATAATAAGACCGCACGACAAGTTGCAACCCATTCCGAGAACATTTTTATGCCACTTATAAAATAATATTTCGAAGGTGCCGCGGGCGCGTGCGAGTGTGTCTGGAATTCGAATGGACAACGGAGAGAACCGGCGGAACACGAACGGATGCAAGTTTTATGAAAACAATGCCGATGCAATGCGCATGATGCTATGAGACGAGATGCATACCAAGAACAAAATGCAAAACAACAGACAAAAACCCAACCACGGAGGAAATAATAAATCACATAGCCGGAAATGGCAAGAGTCGGAGTTATGAATATGGAAAGTTGTATCCGGGGCGTTACAACACTCCACCACTACGAGAGGATCTCGTCCCGAGATCTAGGATGGCACCGGAGGGAAAAGGAAGAGGAAGATAAGCGGCAAAACTAAGTTGCTTCTTCGACCAATGAGTGAAACCATGAACCTTGAGAGGTTGAGCAATTAGAGATGAACGAGATTGCAAACAATCCGTTAGAAAAGAGGAAAGAGGAACATTACGAGAACTTGAAGGTTGCAAAGACATGAATGACGAGCACAATGGACAAGAAGGAATTGAAACCACTCTGGTTAAAACAAGATGAGAGAGGAAGAATTTGGGCAGCACTCCGGTTGAACATGGAAGGAATATAACATGAACTTGAGAAGATGGGAAGATACTTGATGACATCAACAACACACTGCCTCCGGAACTATTGAAAGAATGGCACAATGGGTAAGAAAGGTTTCAGACAACACTCCAGTTGAAAAGAGAGGCAAAACTTGATAAGATGGAAGAACTTGAATGAAAACACGACACTCCGGTTAAATGGATATGCATGGAAAAAACATGATCTTGATAAAACAAGATGATGAGTGAAGAGAACAACATCACAATGCCTCTGTAACGAAAGAATAGAAGTTAGATTGTTGGGATAAAAGGGACGGAGAAGAAAATGACAATTTCTGCCGCATATGAACTTGGAAAGCATCCTTGCAAAGAAGAATTGAACGGAGTTGTTGCAAAATCAACAACGAAAAGCACAAGTTTGTTGTGGGCTTATGGCAAACATCTCAAAATGATGAGGTGACAACCTGCCACTAACGAAAAACAATTGCTTGTTTGAGACCAACGAAGGGATGAAAACTTCTTTCGCCGAGAGGATAGGAGAAAACTTGGATCATTGATAAGCACCACAATGAGCAACATTCCTTAGGGAAGGCTTTAGTTGAAAACTAACCCAAGATAACTCCAACAAACAGATTGATTGGTCGAAAAGATATCTTGAACGAAGAGAAAATGATGGATTTAATTAACTCATTCCTGACAACTTGTGAATCATGAAGCACGAGGAGAAATTGCCAAGGATGACATAACACCATCTCAAAAGGTAAGGTAGAAAGAATTGCACTTTGGAATGCAAGATGAAGAATACTTGAGCTCCTCAAAACAAAACATGTGTTGAGCACCATGTTTATTTTAGAGTAAAGCTTAGCAGATCATAACTTTGAGAGAAATCTTGAAGAACAATTGAAGAATGAAAGGATCCTTGACGAATCATCATGTAGAGCCTCAATGAAGAACTCCGATAATAAAAGGATGATAGAAAGAAAGAGAGGTTGAAAACATAAGGTGAACCCTTGCAATGATTTAGATGGAGCTTTGCGATGATATAACCAAGAGAACTTGGAACTCCGGAAAGAAAAGATGAATATTAGAACCGAGAATTACTTCCTGATGAACAAACTCCGGAAGAAGGAATTAATCACTTGGATGAAACAAGAATAAGAATTATGTCATGCCTATCCTTCACCAATTTAAATTGATGACAAGCAACGGATTTGGCATACTACTTATTCTCATAGAAAGGATTAAAAGAGATATGGCGCAAACTTGTGAAGGTCTTCAAGGAACCACCGGTGGAATTAAAGGAACGAATGCATTAAAATGATAACGAAGGAAGAGAAATCTTGAAGGAACCACAATAAGGATTGAAAATGAACGAAGTAAAGGGGTGAATCACCGTTAAGAATTAGAGAACGAATGAAGATACTTGAGGGAATTTGATACAAGAGAACGAAGAGATCACGAGCTGATTAGAGAATACTTGAGCAATGCACCGGTAAGATTTGGATAACGAGAGCTGAAGGTTGAGAATGAGGAATTATGACATGATGGCCTTCGGAGGAAAGAAATGGAAACAACTCATGAAATGCTCCGGATGGGTGAAAAGAATTCTCACAATCAAAAACAATTATGAGAGGATGGCATCAAGCTAGAACCATGAATCTTGAAGAGAATGGCCAAGATTTAGAGGAAAAACTCTTCTTCGGTCTTCAAATGTTGAGAATGATGATGAGAACCACCATGACAATTGTTGAGATACTCTGGGAGAATGAAAAGCGAAGGGGTTGAGCCAACGATGAAAAGAATTTGAAAGATCTTGGAGAAAGACATATGACTGATGATAATTCATTCTTACGTCACACTTTGAAAAGAATTGAGAACAACTTCGGGGAAATTAGAAGAGTCAGGTAAGATCCTGGGAAAAGACCTGTGGGTTAGGGTCCACTCAAAAGATACACCGTTGAACAATTGATTGAAAGGGGGGATTGCACCGGTTGAATTAAATAGCTTGAATGAGATAACAACCTCGAAATATCTTGAACGGATTGAGAATGGAAACACAAGTCTTCTGAGATATCTTGAGCACTCCGGATAAGAATAGAGAGAGGTGAACAATTAAGAGGTGCACCGACGTGGAAAAACATTTGAACCGAGGAAAGGGATATGATCAACACCGAAAGCTTGAATTGGATCTACCGGAGAAGAAAAAGAGAACGAAGAATGATAAACTTGAAGCTCGTGAGCATCTTCACGAGGGATCACCGGATCAAAACATTGATTGAGAAGAGTGAAGTGACATCACATGAATAAATGGACACTTGATTAAAAAAATCTGAGTCCTTGAAGAAAAAGGGGTGG
>NC_057798.1:20733242-20780851 GCF_018294505.1 Triticum aestivum | reverse complement strand
CAAAGTTATAAATAGCAGGCCATGACAAATAGTGACAGAAGCATTAGCGCACTAAATTGCAGCTATAGTGCGCTAAATTTTGCTGTAGCACGCTAAATAGCACTAAAAGGCTTACCAGGATATCACACTATTTAGAACTTTGAACTTCAAAGATTCTAAGGTTAGGATACCTATACCATGGTAAAGAAACTTCAAAACTCGAGAAAAATTTCACAGTTACTTATTCGTTGGCGCAGAACGTGTTTGGCATTAACAAATTTGGATATTGAACTTACTAAAGGAAATAAAAAATGTGATGTGCTTTGTTACTCGCATGCTAATAAGCTAATTTTTTTACTAATGACAAAATTTATGTTTGGCCTTAGAATTATATATGTCACGTACAATATGTTCAATATGTTTCCATTCTTACAATTAAATAAAGACATTATATTGTTGTTTGAGTTTTAAACAACATCATATTAAAAGATAAAACAGACACATATATGCTTCCTAATTTCTATATTATGGAAAGTCTCTCTAGAAAGCAAGCTCACTGGATTGCAATAAATAATTTATATAAAATATATATCCACCACAGAGGAGCCCGCCTATTTGCGCAAGCCGCTGTACTAGTTCAAACATTTTTTAAGAGAATGTGAGCCAGAAATAATAATGTTATTTCGGGAGTACTCAAGTTTTTTGATAACCATGCATGCATTCAGGTGTGGATATTGATAGATCATGATTACCACATTGTTGACGCTGAGAGTGTAAGTGTAGGGAGAGTCGTCGCCATGGCTCTGGTGTTGTCTGGTCGAGCACTGGAGCATGCCGGACTGTAGCGGTGAAAGTCAGCATCCTCCACCTTCTCTCTCTCTCTCTCTCTCTCTCTCTCTCTCTCTCTCTCTCTCTCTCTCTCTCTTTGTGTCAACCTTTTGGTTTTTGGCTCAGTGATGAGCTCCTGCATGCTGCTATGATCAAGTATTTATGAAAGAAGGGTCTAGGTGACAGGTTTTGTTGGCAGTATCTACGGCATATTAAGGCTGAGGGAAAAGGGCATCAAAGTTCAAGCACACGACAAAAGGCTGCTATGATCGTCCTTTTTAATCTACAAGTATTAGAAGTGGCAGCGAGTCTGACGGCGGATGTTGTGCTTGTTAATTGGCAAGTAGTAGAAGCAGTAGGCATTAGCGAGTGCGACTGGTATTATTGTTGCCATCACCATAATGGGCAACCTACCCTATTTGTTGATCCGACCTTGCTATACATACGATGAAATCTCCGTCCAACATTACGATTAGAGACAAATCGTTGATGATTCAGGCCATAACATTTGCAGTCTGGTCGTACCGATGTACGATGAATATGAATCGTACGCAGAGCAGATTTTTTGTTGATCAATTGAAGCGGGTGGTCAGTCGCATGTGTCTTTGGCACGCATAACATGGGTCGCTAAGATGGCAAGCCATACATTAATTCCACCTGCCGGACAAAACGCGAACCCTAGGTATCTGTTTGTTGTCCAATTGATAGAGGTGGGTGGTTACTTGCATGCGTGTCTGATTAGCTGGACATGCGTGGCTGACAGAGGCCCAAACATATATATTAATTCCAACTGCCGGACAAATTGAAACGTAGGCATAACAACTTGATTCTCTCTTTAAGAAAAAAGTCGCCGTTGAAACATCAGCGATCGTCACATCACCGGTTCACACCTTCACCCCAATGACGAGACTAATAGGGCCGGCAAACGCATAATGGTGGTCATGTTCCTGAAATTGTCACGGTGGTTGATCGAATAGCTGGAACATCACTGTCAGGGGAAATGAAAAATTGCAGCACTTGTGTTCAGCATGTTCACACAGGTTGTCTTTCGTACTTGTCTTTTCAGCAGGTTGTCTCATAACCACCTTACTGAGCATCACTGTTAGCCAGTTCCATGAGCTGATCGCCCCATTTCCCATGGCAAATCCTACACAAGGTCGTTCCTCTTCCATCCTGCTAGCATCTGGACGCCAGGCACCTCAACAGGCCGTCCTCCTCTGGGCTGCTCCACAGTTCGTGTCAAAGTGTGGGCTACATCATGGAAAAAGAAAGCCTCCTCGCTGCAGCTTCGCCTGCTCGGCCTCCGGGATTCCTTCCACCGAACCACGTACGTTGCTCTGTTTCTTCTCTCTGATTTCTGCTCCATCTGGTAAGGAAGGAGTAAGAGTCCGTAGCTTTGCTTGGGTGGACTTTTCTATTTTTCTTAAGCTACTTTCGATGCAGATTCGCATGGATGCACATATAATTCTTCTCTGTTTACCAATGCCTGAAACTTATACTTGTGGTTGGGATTGCTAATTTATCTATTTGTACTTCTAGAGTTAGGCCGTCTAATTGATTTGTTTCATACTGCTCTCCTTTCGCCGAACAGCCTATGTTGAGGAGATGTTGGCACGAGAAAATGCAAGGACGCGCAACACGGTATGAACATCACTCCTAAGTCCTAACCCTTGTTTCGACTAGATGTTTCAAGTCCATGTCATGTCAGGATTCACGTCACTGATCAAATGCTGGATGTAAATTAGGAACGGAAGGCTAGAATACGGAAACATCTGGAGAAACCTGAATTCTCGCCATCTGCCTATGACACAGCATGGGTGGCTATGGTGCCATTGCCCGACACCAATCGGCAGGCTCCATGCTTCCCTCAGTGTGTTGAATGGATATTGCAAAATCAACACTGTAGTGGTTCATGGGGTATCAACCAATTCGGCTTATTAGCAAACAAGGATATTCTGTTATCAACACTGGCTTGTATCATTGCACTTAAGAAATGGAACGTTGGCTCCGACCACATAAGTAGAGGTATGTATATATAGATATAGATTGTTTTACCTTGCATTGTTTTAGTTTTTTCGGAAAGGAGGTTGAAACCCCTGGCCTTGCTTGAAAGATCCTGACACGTATAAAATGATACTTGCAGGACTAGAATTTATTGGAAGGAATATCTCCACTGTAATGGATAAGCAGATTGTTTCTCCTATAGGCTTCAATCTCATTTTCCCTGGTATGTTTAACCATGCTATCAGGATGGGTTTGGAATTTCCAGTCAGAGAAACTGATATCAGTGGGATACTTCACCTTCGTGAGATGGAGCTGAGAAGGTGTGTAATGAAAAATGCTGCCATATTAGTGTAGCACGGCTCATCGGCCTAGTACGTTTGCGCCTTCACCAGCAACCTAGCACTGCTTGCCTTCACCATCAAGAAGTCTTTTTTTCTACTTGTTCTTATAAAAATAACGTAGAAAAATTGTTCTACGGTTCAGGGCTTCAAATAATTGTTTCCTTGAAAACTTATTTTCAAGAACAACTTTACAAAATTTCTTATGTGTTTGTAATTATTTTGAATGGAAAATTTGTCCTTGCTTTATTTCTTTTCCTTCTTGTTTTCAAAAGAATTGGATAAGTGTTTTAAGATGTTTTCCCTTAGTATGGTTTTGTACAATCAAGTTTGACTGAGGAAATCCCTTCAGAAAAAAAGAATTTGACGGAGGAATATAGGTTATGGTGCGGTAATCGAAGATTTTGTAGCATCCAAGATACTAGGGTACTCTAGGAGCATGCAAGTTTTCGTGGTCAGATAGCATCCGGGGAGCTCGTGGGAAAAATATACAAAATCAGGTCTGCATAGTGTTTTTTTTCAAGTTTTTTTACATTCAATTTTTATTTGCCACGAGCTCCAGGGATGTCATTGACCATGAAAAGTTGCACGAGCCTACCCCACTTGAGCATCTTAGATGCCTAAAAGTTTCAGATTTTTCTAAATTTGTGTACTATTTGTTTTTCTAATTTACTGTTCAGGGGCGGGTGCAGTTGGCCTGGGCGCCGAATCACTGCTCTCGCCCTAGTGTTGGTTCTATGTTCTTTTGCTTACTAATAAAATTAGCAATCAAAGTTTGTGTATTACCTATGAGTAACATAATATACATATTTATACTTGCTTTAATTTAGATTGGCTGGTGAGGAATCTAACGGGAAAGAAACATATCTGGCCTTTGTTGCTGAAGAAGGGTTGGTAAGCCTGCTGGACCGCAATGAAGTTATGAACTTCCAGAGAAAGAATGGGTCGTTGTTCAACTATCCTGCCGCAACGGCCGCTGTATTAGTCCACCGCTACGATGATAAAGCTCTCCAATACCTCAATTCCATTGTCAGTATATTTGGCAGTGCAGGTACGTGTTTGTCTAATTTTGTTTCTGAAGCATCTCCAAGGGTGAAGATTCTTGCTATATACCTAATGCCGCTATACGTATACAGTACCAACAGTGTACCCACAGAATATATATTATCAGCTCTCAATGGTGGATATGCTCAAAAAGATCGGAATATCTCGGCACTTTTCCAGTGAGATAAACAGTATCCTGGACAAGGCATACATGTAATAATCAGGAGTAAATACTACTTGATATCTGTTCGTAGTAGTATGTAAACTTGATTGTATTCACTTTGCAGTTCCTGGTTACAGAGAGATGAGGAAATAATCCAAGATGTAGAAACATGTGCAATGGCATTTCGCCTTTTACGGATGAATGGATATGATGTTTCATCAGGTAGATACTTTGATCGA
Source organism: Triticum aestivum (assembly GCF_018294505.1). Classification (NCBI taxonomy): domain Eukaryota; kingdom Viridiplantae; phylum Streptophyta; class Magnoliopsida; order Poales; family Poaceae; genus Triticum; species Triticum aestivum. The sequence goes on along the minus strand of NC_057798.1, from coordinate 20,776,256 downwards.
AATTCCATGTCTCCTAACAAACATTCTCTTTTTCCTTTAATTTTACTTACTGCAGTTAAAAATTAATCTTGTACAGATGAGTTGTCCCATGTTTCTCAAGCCTTCACTTTCCATAACTCACTGGAAGGTTATTTAAATCAAACAAAATCTTTATTAGAGTTATACAAGGCTTCAGAACTATGTTTGTCAGAAAATGAATTGGTCCTGGAGAACATAAGTAACTGGTCAGGGCGCTTATTGACAGAAAAGTTGTGCTGTAATGGGTCAGAAAGAATGCCAATTCTTGGAGAGGTAAGTATCTACGGATTTAAAACCCATTTCATTTGACATTTTGGTTTAAATTCAATATTGTTCTTTTGTAATTTCAGGTAGAATATACTCTTAAATTTCCATTTTATGCAACAGTGGAAGCTCTAGATCATAAGAGGAACATTGAACATTTTGACTCTAGGGTTCCTCAGCAGCTAAAGACAAAAAACTTGTAAGGCCCTCTTTTCTGAAAAATAAATCTCTGTGACATCATGTCAATATATGTCACAATAAAATGAAAAAAAAATGTTGGATCAGGCTGTGTCATGTTAATCAAGATCTTCTAGATTTTGCCATTGAAGATTTCAGTATTTCTCAATCTATATACCAGGATGAACTTAGCCACATCGAGAGGTAATTTGACTATCATTTTTTCACTTGATTTCTTTATGTTTCTATAGATTATTTGGATTACTTTTTGGGTTGACAGGTGGGAGAAAGAAAACAGGCTGCACCAGCTAAGATTTCTACGCAAGGGGAGTCTAATAAATTGTTACCTCTCTGCTGCTGCAACCATATCCGCTCATGAATTCTCTGATGCTCGCATTGCATGTGCGAAAAGTATTGCGCTCGTACTTGTTATTGATGACTTCTTTGATGTTGGAGCATCCAAAGAAGAACAAGAAAACCTCATCGCATTAGTAGAGAAGTATGTTTCCCTTAACTTGATTTCTTTGTCTGCACTTTCTGAAACAGCGCTGGTGTATTATGCTTTGCAAGTGAGTCATCCTTCCTGTTTTGCCAATGGTTGTCTTAGGTGGGATGACCATCACAAAGTTGAGTTCTACTCTGAGCAAGTAGAAGTAGTATTTTCTGCTTTTTATACCACAGTTAATCAGATTGGAGAAATGGCTTCTGCAATACAAAACTGCGATGTTACAAAGCACTTGGATGAAACAGTGAGTTTCTTGTGTTACCTTCAGATTCTGAGATACGTTATGTTGAATTCCAAGTTGATAAGTACCACATGGCAGCTGCGATTAGCTACATACAAAATAAGTAAGAAAAACCGTGTATTAAAAATTGCATACTCATCTGCAGTGGCTACATTACATGAGGTCTGTGGCAACCGAGGCAAAATGGCAACGGAATCAATATGTGCCAACAGTTGAGGAATACATGACAGAACCGCTTACCTCATACGGGATGGGCCCGATTATGCTCACATCACTGTATTTTGTCCAAAAAAATCTCCTGAAGCACATTATCAAAGACCCGGAGTACAGTGAGTTGCTTAGACTAATGGGTACATGTGGCCGTCTCTTGAATGATACTCAAGGCTTTGAGGTATTTTCCGTTCAATCTCTAACAAGTATTCATAGCAATGGGTTATCACTGCCGTACGTGCAGATTAATTTGACCCAGGGTAGTTCCTAATAAATGATCTCGTTGATGCAGAGGGAATCCAGAGATGGAAAACTGAACATCATCTCACTGCTTGTTCTTCAGAGTGGAGGTTCCATGTCCATAGAAGCTGCTCAAGAGGCCACACAGGAGTCAATAGCCTCATGTCGGAGAGACCTGCTAAGGATGGTTGTTAGAGAAGACCGTGTTGTTCCTAGGCCATGCAAGGAGCTGTTCTGGAGGTTTTGTAGGACAGCTCACTTGTTCTACTGTCACACCGACGGATTTACGTCGCCCAAGGAAATGCTCTGCACAATGAATGCAATATTCACAGAGCCACTCAAACTTCAAACTACCAGTCCTTCTTTTGATGTTCAATCAGAACAATAATCAAGGATTCCTTAATTATGCTATTATCCTGATTATATATGGATGACAAGGAAATATACCAAGCGGGGAGAGTAAATGCGACAGTAACCATATGAACCTTACAAATGAATCACTCACCGGTATCTGGTTGATATGCATGCCGCCAGTTAAAGGGTAGGAATTCTTTTTTTTTTGCGGGGGAGGGTAGGAACTCAATAAGTAAATGACACCGGCGGTCCGAGAACTTGCGTTGCGGGTGCACTTAAGTCACGGTACTTGCAAACTGGAAAAACCCATCATAGAACTTGAATTACTGGTGCAGATAGGTCACACAGGTCATCTGAACCGGCCAGCGGCCCGGTTTTCTCCCTCTAACGGTCAAGCGCGATAAATTTGTTCACGACTTTAAAAATATATATGATTCGTGACTTTAAAAAAATGTTCGTGAATGATAAATTTGAAAACTATTTGTTCACGACATTAAAAAAATGGTCGATAAATTTGAAAAATATTTTTGATTCGCGAACATTTTTTTAAAGTTGTGAACATTAAAAAAAATTGTGATTCATGACTTTCAAAACAGTTCGCGAACAATAAGTAAAAAATATTTATTAAAAATATTTGTGATTTGTGACTTTAAAAAATTGTCCACGAACAAAAAAATTGAAAATGCTTGCGAACGATAAATTTGAAAATGTTCGTGAATGATTAATTTGAAAACTATTTGTTCACGACTTTAAAAAAATCGAAAATGATAAATTTGAAAATGTTTGCGAACAATAAATTTGAAAATGTTCATGAACGATTAATTTGAAAAATATTTGTTCACAACTTTAAAAAATGTTGGTGAATGATAAATTTGAAAAATATTTGTGACTCGCGAACATTTTTTTTAAGTTAGATTTCAGAAAATGTTTGTGATTCGCGACTTAAAAAAAAAGGTTCTCGAACGATAAATTAAAAATACTGCAACGGGGGAACCAGAAGATGTGCCAGATGATGCTGCAATGGGGGAAGCTGCTGAAGATTAAGAGGAACCAGACGATGTGCCCGATGATGATCTCCGCCGGGTCATTGTCGATCCAAGGACGCAATGCGAAAGTCAAAAGGAGAAGCTGAAGTTCGATCGCATGTTAGAGGATCACAAAAAAAAGTTGTACCCCAATTATGAAGATGTCAACACAAAGCTGGGTACCGTACTAGAATTGCTGCAGTGGAAGGCAGAGAATGCTATGCCTGACAAAAGAATTGAGAAGCTACTGAAAATATTGAAGAAGAAGCTTCTAAAGGATAATGAATTACCCGACAGTACGTACGCAGCAAAGAAGGTCGTATGCCCTCTAGGATTGAAGGTGCAGAAGATACATGCATGCTCTAACGACTGCATCCTCTACCGCGGTGCATACGAGGATTTGAACGCATGCCCGATATGCGGTGCATTGCGGTATAAGATCAGATGAGATGACCCTGGTGATGTTGACGGCGAGCCCCGCAGGAAGAGAGTTCCTGCGAAGGTGATGTGGTATGCTCCTATAATACCATGGTTGAAACGACTGTTCAGAAACAAAGAGCATGCTAAGTTGATGTGATGGCACAGTGAGGACCGTAAGAAAGACGGGAAGTTGAGAGCACCCGCTGACGGGTCGCAGTGGAGAAAAATCGAGAGAGAGTACTGGGCTGAGTTTGCACGTGACCCAAGGAACATATGGTTTGGTTTAAGCGTGGATGGCATTAATCCTTTCAGGGAGCAGAGCAGTAATCACAACACCTGGCCCGTGACTCTATGTATGTATAACCTTCCTCCTTGGATGTGCATGAAGCGGAAGTTCATTATGATGTCAGTTCTCATCCAAGGCCCTAAGCAACCCGGCAACGACATTGATGTGTACCTAAGGCCATTAGTTGAAGAACTTTTACAGCTGTTGAATGAAAACGGTGTATGTGCGTGGGATGAGCACAAACAGGAGGAATTTAACCTGCACGCGTTGCTGTTTGTAACCATCAACGATTGGCCCGCTCTCAGTAACCTTTCAGGACAGATAAACAAGGGATACCACGCATGCACGCACTGTTTAGCTGACCCCGAAAGTATATACCTGGGAAGCTGCAGGAAGAATGTGTACCTGGGCCATCGTTGATTTCTTCCGACCAACCATCAATGTCGAAAGAAAGGCAAGCATTTCAAAGGCGAGGCAGATCACCGGAAGAAGCCCGTCATGCATACCGGTGATCACGTATTTGCTATGGTCAATGATTTACACGTAATCTTTAGAAAGGGTCCCGACAGACTAGCTGTTCCGAGTGACGCTGGGGGACACGCACCCATGTGGAAGAAGAAATCTATATTTTGGGACCTACCCTATTGGAAAGACTTAGAGGGACGCTCTTCGATCGACGTGATGCACGTGACAAAGAACCTTTGCGTGAACCTGCTAGGCTTCTTGGGCGTTTATGGGAAGACAAAAGATACAGCTGAGGCACGGGAGGACCTGCAACGTTTGCACGAAAAAGACGACATGCCTCCAAAGCAGTATGAAGGTCCTGCCAGCTACGCTCTTACCAAGGAAGAGAAGGAAATCTTCTTTGAATGCCTGCTTAGTATGAAGGTCCCGACTGGCTTCTCGTCGAATATAAAGGGAATAATAAATATGGCAGAGAAAAAGTTTCAAAACCTAAAGTCTCATGACTGCCATGTGATTATGACGCAACTGCTTCCGGTTGCATTGAGGGGGCTTCTACCGAAAAATGTGCGATTAGCCATTGTGAAGCTATGTGCATTCCTCCATGCAATCTCTCAGAAGGTGATCGATCTAGAAATCATAACAAGGCGGCCGCGGGAGAGCAGGTGGCCGGCGATGGTGGCCTCGTAGAAGGAGTCGGCGAAGCCCGGGTCGTCGCTGCGCACCTCCACCTCCGCGGCGACCGGCAGAAGTATGAACTCGTCGTCCTCCTCCGACTCATCGTCCGCCTCGTCCTCATCGTCCGCCTCCACGCCGACCGGCAGCAGGAGCTCCTCGTCCGATGATGAGGAGTCGGAGGGGGTCGGGGGGCGCCTCCTGGCACGGCCGCGGCCCATGGGAGCTGGCTGCTTTGGCGCTCGTCGATTCCTTGGAGTGTGAGGGGGAAGCTAGCGATGTGGGAGGGTGGCGGAGGCAGCGATGTGGGATGGCTGCGCCGGGTGGTGTGGTGTGGTGTGAGAGCGACCCACTTCCGAGGCGGGGCGGGGGTGATTGTGGTGGACAGCACGGCAATAGTTGACGCGAGGCGGGACAACAGAGACCAGAAACCGGTAGAGGTTGTGCGTGTGGTCAATGTCACCGCTCCCCTGTTTCATCAATTACTACCAGTTACTCCTTCTGGTTAAGAGCAAGTACAATAGGTCAATAGCATCTAGTCAGCCGGCTGCAAGCCATTACACGTCAGAAAAAATCTAGCTGGAGGGAAGAAAAGACAGGAGAGAGAAGGGAGCGGGCGATTCACTCGTCGCCCGGCTACAGCGCAGTACTCAAGAGAAAGAACTGCATGTATGGGTTAAAAGCTCAAGGGCAGGTCGGTAGCAGAGACGCTAAGAAACGACGATTCGGGATCTCAGGCATGGCGACATTGGTGTCATCGCGTCTGAGTTCCTTGATCTCTGGAGAAGACTGCAGAGGCACGCAGGCATAATTCAAGAAGGAGTACAGGACAACATTCGGTGGACCGCTACAGGCAATGGGGTGTACTCCACCAGCTCGGCCTATGCGATTCAGTTCCAAGACCCACCGGACTGCAGGTACAGATCGACAATTTGCAAGCCATGGGCGCCGGCAATGATGAAGATCTTTTTCTGGCTACTTCAACATAACCGTCTGTGGTGCAACGATCGGCTTCAGCGGCGTGGATGGTCAAACAGATACTTCTGCCAATTCTGTTTCCGCTATCTGGGGACTTCAGAACATCTGTTCTGGTCCTGCCCCTGCTCCTAGAAGATCTGGGCAACGACATCACGTTGGCGTGGTTGCCAAGCCCTCAACCTAGCCTGTTGGGCGGCGACGCCTTCAAGCTCAGTCACGATAAATATGATCACGCATAAGGCGCAGCCAGGGAGCGAGAGGCAAGCCATCCGATCAATGATTATCCTGTTATGTTGGGAGATTTGGCAAGAAAGGAACAGCTGCATTTTTCGCAGCAAGGAAGCAAGCCCAGCAGATGTCATTGCCAGAATCCGGGCCACCGTTGAACTCTGACGCTGAGTGGGAGCAAAGCACTTCGAGCGCCCCTTCGGGGAAAGCGATGCGAGAGGATAGACCTACACTATGAACCGGGCCGTCTTTTTCTCCTCCTTTTTGTGTAATCTTTCATCCACCGATCACTTGATCAACCATGTTTTCCGCTCTCTCCTTCCAAATCAATGAAATGCCACCACGATCTGGATCTTTCAAAAAAAAAGATACTCGTACCATTAGTTCAGTGTTCGCGACGTGTTGGTTTTTACCAACCTTTTTTTTCTAAACTTTATCATACTTTTACATCTACACAATACCCACATATATGTTGCGCGAATTTAGAATTGGGTTCATCCATCCTAGGCAGGCATGCCGGCATCTACTTTAGGGGTGGGGAGGGGGAGGGGGGACAGGCTCTCCCACGATCTAACTTAGGTGTGTGGGAGCGCTGCAATTTACCCGGAAAAAAAATTCCCTCACTAGGGTGAGAGGGATGGCCATGGATGGCGGGTGAGGGGAGGCCTGTGTGGCTAAGATGGCGCGGGAGCGCCACCGGCCGTGAGCGGCGCAGTTCGACGGAACGTGGGGGTAGTTTCAGGGAAGAACATGAATAGGATATGGGGCATTAGGTTGAAGAAAATAATCTGGCCGTTCATTTTGCATCCGGCGGCTCAGACAGGAATATCCGCATGATATACAGTAATGTGCATGATCTATAGTAATGCACTGTATAACATGCATTCTATAACTAAATTTACAAAATTATCAGTCCACACTAAGCATATCAATCAATGGATTACTAACCCTAAAATTTATCATTTCTACAACATATATTGGTCGCGATTAGCAATGAGGCGAGGCCGTTCCTACAGAATTCCTATAACTTAGCATGTAAATCCATGGATTCCACCCTTAGCATTTCACCCTAGACTATATATCAATCAATCTATCTATTATAACAACACAACAAATTTGGTGCGGCTGGCGACGAGGAAGGCCGGCCGGATGCAACGGAGCGAAGCGTGAGGTGAAGGAGAGGTAGGGATCGAACCTTTTGTGACAATGAGCGGCGATCTCTGATGGTGACGACAAGGGGGTAGCCTTCTTCGGCAAGGTCCAGCAGCAGCGGCTAGTCTTGGGAGGCAGACGGGTTGAGTGGAGATAGACAAAGTATGCGCTAGGTTTCTACCTAAGTAAAAAGAAGGGCGAGGTAGTGGCGTCGGACTAAGCCCACGCAACAAATATTGGGGCCCAAAAACGAGAAACAAATATTCGGGCCTGAAAACGAGAAACAGTGACCAAAAATAGACCAATAGCGTGTCTTTACCCCACGCTGTAAGTAACCAGTGGCGTGTCGAGTCTTTGACACACCACCAATAAATCGAGTGTTCTTTTTTTACCGAGCACATTTTACCAGGAGCAACTGCCGGCGTGTGCTGTGTCCTGCTGCCTGCCGAGAGCCACACTCGGCTTACATGTCTTTTACCGTGATCCCGTGTTCCGGTACTCGGCAAACAACAAAGAATTCGGTAACGGTGATTTTTCCAGTAGTGTTAATGCAATAGTGGCGACGTATGCTTTCTTGCCCACACCACTAGTATTTCAAAAAGATAATGATGACGTGAATTGAAAGTGTCGCACCGTCAATTAAGATGTGTGTAAACATTTGTGCACTAGCTAGTGCCTGTTACCTGCTTGTACAACTTAGGCATGTATCATGTCGTTCGGAACCTTATTTTTATTCCATCTAAGTATTCACGTGCAGTCCTTGCAGGTTCTTAGACATGTAACATGACGGAACCCATCACAAAACATGCTTAATAATTTCAACGAGGACTGAAGAGGGTTCTTCCTAAATCACATCCTGGAATATGACCTTTGCGATGTGGCTATCAACTGTTTCAGGTGAGCAATGAGCCGAGTAATAGAAGCTTTTCACCACGTTGAGAAATGTCTGTCTGGTCTCTCTGTTGATGCCATGGCAACCCTGATGAACACGCCAAGATAGTTCTTGCATCTCCAAATCCACTTGCCGGTGTAAGCCCTCTGTGTTCTCCATACTTGCCCCATTCTGTTTTCCCCCCATTAAACATTTTTTGGTTATAGTTTCACAGATGGATATATGGATGCAATGCATGTACACACGCACCTGAGCAAGACCTATTGTGGCAAGCTTGTGGCAGATGGAAGAGGTGAGCTGCTCCAGCTGGGAATAATCCCAACGGTTCAGTTTCTGCTCGGTTGAAGCAATCCTTCCTGAGACGATCTCGATGGTGCGAACGAACAACAGTGATGTATCTCCATCAACGGATCCATGGCTCTCCTTTGCAGTCCATGCCATGAGCCACTGCTTCCACTGTAATTACCAAAGAAAATAGAGATTTGGCCGTTTCATATCTGGTAAAAGTTCAATATCATATCAACAACTATATCTACGTGTAATGATTTGTTCAATTTTACAGCTTCACGAAGACCGCCAAAAGCATCGTCAAATGAAACAAGGTTGATAAGTTCTTCAAGATTCTCTGTTGAATAGCATGGACCCCTGCAATGAATTGCACACACATTTTGCATCGATCATCACTAAAAGAAGATTCCGGAGAGGGAAAACTGTGAGGCTGCAAGCTGCATACATACCCAATGTGTCGAAAGTGAGCTGTAACCGCCTCAGCAAGCACAGCCACACGAGCCCATACTAGACGCTCTGCTGCTCGGCTAGGTTCAAAGATATTTGCTGAAGCTAAGAAGTAAGCCGTGAGCGCGCTCTTTGGAGTCCCACCATACCTCTGCAGATGGTTCCTGAAATACCACCTGTGCATACTCGATCTCATTTAAGAATATAGCAGTCTTTACTAGCTTATTGATTGCACTTGGAATAGAGTGGTAGAGAAAATAGACCGTGACTTACTTTCTGAGGCCATTCCACTCAAGTCGGGAGAGTCTTTGATATTCTCTGAAATCAGCTTTTGCCATTTTAAGGTACATGTCGTTGCTCACAAGATTCATTCTGAAATGGTATGGGTCAGAACTAAGGGTGTGATAAATATTTGGCAACCAGAAATTTCTATTTTTTTAATAAAAGGCGCTTTATTGACTTAAATTGATGCATCAATCGATACAAAACCAATGAACGGACACACATCCGGCATCTGCATCACTAGGAACTGTAATTTTTTCTAGTATAGTAGCAACTAAGAATAGGTCTAGTGTCACGTGTAAGATGAGTACTACACAGGATGGTTACTAACTGTGGGTCCTCACTAGCAAACCGAGAGTAACTCAGACGTTAGGTTCCTTTTGGTGGAAGCAACCCACCAGGGTTCACGTTCTAAACTTGGCATTGCTGGCTGCATATTCCTAGATTTATCTCAGGCCTGCAGCGATGTGTGTTCAATGGAGGAGATGATCTGTCAACTATGGCAACTTCATCAATCTCAAGATGATATGCCCGCTCAGTGGAGGTGCTCATAAAGATAGGGTGTGCATACATGCATTTATAAGGAATGAATATATGTGCATATATATGAGCATCCATGTCTATAGTACATATGAGTGTCTGCGTCTACTGTGTTAAAACGCCCAGGTGAATCCTCATTCCTCAATTAGTACATGACGAGCTGTCTAGTCTACAAGATGCTCATGATACAATTATTTTTGTAGAACATGACTTGGCTAAAGCCATCAATATGAAGCGAATTCTTAGCGTGTTTGACCAGCTCTCTGGGTTAAATAGTAACTTCCATAAGAATGCTGGATGTATAGCTACTAAGCGAAGATGCCATAAAATATTGTTAGGCCATGCGCAAGTGGACGTCTCATCCCACGCCGCCCCTGCGTGCCACGCGGAAGAATTCTAAATCAAGGCCGCCAACCCTCATCTCCCTTCTCCCCCGTCACCATCGTCACATGGCTCGGCTGGGCGAAGCTCGACCAGAGCCGGCAGTGGCAGGGCATCCCTGTCCCTTCGCAGGCAGGGGCCAGCACAGGGCGGCTCCTTCTCGCATGGGCGCGGCGCGGGCGTGCATTGGCTTGCATGCACCGTGACAGTGTGTCGACAGGCGTGGTGATGGGTGGTTTGTGACGGCGAGATGGCTCCGGCCAGATCTGGCGGACGGCAGCCTCTCACTGCAAGGGTTGTGGGCGACGTATGTCGGCATTGACGGGCTGCAGGTGGTGGCGACGGATCCATGGCACGCGCCCCCAGATCTTCTTCCAGCTGGCACGACACCTTGGGTTGGGTTGGGTTGGACAGATCTGGGTCACTTGCCTTGATTTGTCTAGCCCGATGCGGTCCTTCCTCCTACGTTGGTGGGTTTCTCTGACCTGTGCCTATGCCCTGGTTCGCGGGACGGATCTGCCGTTGCAGATGATGTAGCGAGTTCTACAGCCGCTGCTAACTTCCTTTGAGGGCATCGTCAAGGTGGTGGTCCTGTGGAGCTCTGAGGGAATCCTTAAGTTTGGCTTGCCGGACTGGACAATGGTGGCGTGTGGTGTCGCTTACCTCCTTAGTGGCACTGTTTTGGAGCTTCGGCCCCTGGGAGCTCAGAGGTGTGGTAGCGTTAGACCATCACGTGGACTCGGATGGAAGATGCATCTGCTTCGGGGGGAAACCCTTGATCTTGGTGTTTCGGATCAAGCAATGGGGGTGTCTGGAGCCGCTCACCCTCATGAGGGCAACTTTCTTGGAGCAAGTGTTGGCTAAAGGGGTCTGGAGGGCGGGGCGATGTTTGCGTCGATGACAGTTGGACCTGTCAAGGTCAACGCGTTGATCCGCGGAAGATGGTGAAGGCAGATTCTAGAGCGTGCACGTGCGTTGCGCGCTTAGGGTTTGCTAAGCTAGTTGGTGCTCTCGGCTGGCCGTGAGCGGCTTGGCAAGGCAATCAAATTAGATGGTGTGATGTCAAGGCACGTCACCAAGCTTTAGATGTAGCGATAGAGGTTGCCAAGAAGGTGGCTTTGGGTTAGATCCATGTATTTGTTTCGTCTGACACTATTGAATAATATAATAAATATGGTTGTGTGCATCCTTGGATGCACATGCCAGAGATTTCAACCTTCTTTTCAAAAGAAAAACCTTGGATGGAGTTTGGGAGTCTCTCTTTAAGCATTTGGAGCGAAATACTCACGATTGTGAAAGCCAAACTAATACTCCCACCTTTGGAAGGGCCTTACGAATTTGAAGGATACTTTTGTTTCATGTGTATCTTTTAATGTGGTGCATGAGGGATCAATTAGATTCCGATAAAATGGGTAGATCGGACACATCTCTCTTAAGCTGCCTGTAACATCATTATCATGCATATTTTATTAGTATATGATACTATCTTCATCGTGCATAGTATCATGTGTTAGTATTTTGATGACCTCATTTATTGTCATGCATATAAATAGCAGCACATCATTTATTATGATATGATACTCAACCCTCCTTTTCTTCATTTAGTCTATGCCACCTCAGCAAAATTGGCTAGTAGACATACATGAACGGGTCCATGTGTGTGTGTGTGTGTGTGTGTGTGTGCGCGCGCGCGCGCGCGTGTGTGTGAGAGAGGGGGAGGGTGTTAAATCTCTAAGGTATTTTTATTTTGGTTGGGACGACAACATTGTTTTTGTCTATCTGACTATGTAAAAATGACGGTGTTTTTGACTGAGGTCATGGAGATGCAACTATCGTGTACCAATTGGCGGCGGTTATGCACAGTATTACATAACATGCATCACAGTGAGCCGGTTGAGGTTAGCGTGAAGAAGCTACCACTGAGTTGATATCCTTGTTTGGATGGCGTGCAAGTGATAGGCCATTGAGTGTTTAGAGTGGTCTTGTTTGGCATGTTAATCTTAGTTGGTCCATATGTTATTATCATTTCTTCTTTTGGCCAGATCAAACTCGAATCTCTTTGTAATAAACAATGTAATAAGGTTTGTCTTATGATGCAGAGTATGGTAGTGATAGAAGTTTCATTATTAATTATTTTTACCTGTAGAGGACCTTAGCAATCCAGACATCTGTGTTGCCTCCGTACTGATCCAGATACATCCTTGTTTCAATTCGTGACAAACTTGCTTTCCAGGGAAAGTTCAGTGTGTACTCGACCTGAATTTACAGGAGGAATGGCTCATCAATCTGTTGTGAATTAAGGGCATTAAATAGTAGCCCGATTGATGCATACATATATATAATTAACTGGAATTTGTTGGAACATACTACCTCGCCCGGCAGGTCCTTGGTAATGATCCACTTGTCGTGCAGTTTGTTGGAGGCTTGTCTCTCTTGGAGGAATGCACGACAATAGCGCCCGGCCCGTGCCAGGACGTCGTCGTCACCAGGGAACATGAACTGCGAAGCACGGTAAGTGTTGTACATCGGGGTGACAGATGCGTGGTTGGTCTCCATGGGGAAACAGAAGAAATTGCCATCCTTGGTCTCAAAGTGCTTAAACACGGCTACATTGTAGATCGATGTGCGTTAGTCTGTCAAACTCGATCCAGCATAACATATATAGTAGCCATGCATGCCAAAGCGCTACTACTTATTAGTTACATGGAGTGACATCGTAGCCATGCTGACGGAGGAGACGGAAACCCATGGACGTATCATCAATATCCACGACTTGACAGTACGCGTTATGAGCTAGTCCCTTCTGAGTCCAGCGCCTGTTCAAAGTGTGTACATTCCTCTCAATCTGGTCTACTGGTCTTAAAGAAAAAACACTACTCTGGTAGTACTCCATTTAAAAATATCATTAGCATTTAGACTTTTAGGACATATTGTATTTCCAACTAAATTAAAGTAGTTTATGTTACCTGTAAATAAACTCTAAGCACCGCTGAATTTCAATTGTGAAGTGCCTTGATATCCCCAGACGAATGAGCCGGTCGACCACCCATAACTGCTCAAAAGTATCCATAGAGTGGCTACATGGCACTGAGAAAACAAATAATTTACGTCAATGGTGACGTTTTGTATTGACCAACATACAAAGGGGCTCTCCTACCTAAGAGTGCATTCCTGTTGGTTGTACAAGAAAATAAGTGGTAGTGATTTTACCTCCCCCCTTGAACATTTTGACAAGCCTATCTAGAAATGCTAGGCATTCCTTGTCGCCAGTGTAACTAAGGGCAGCAGCTGTGGCAGCAGGCGAGGAATGGAAGGATCCGTCTGGACAACGCAACGTGAGTAGCTTTTCCCAGTCCAATGGTAAGTCAACCATTCCCTCCAAACTGAAAAGTAGGGTCGTTGGTATGGCGTGTAGCACATCCAGAGGTATCCTGCAATTTGAGAGCCGGATAAATTATTACTTAACTAATTATACATAGACTATTCAGTTCAATGTACAAATCCAGATTTATCACATGCATGTAGCTAGGTATTCCATTCACAACTTTGCATGTTGACCACCTATGCAATTACCACACAGTGATAGATAGGCAGGCAGGAATCTTTCACCTAGCCCCTCCGCGCACCTAGCCCCGCCGCTGGCCAATCCGGCCGCGGCGGCCACCGCCTGAACCTCCCGCCGTTGATCACTCCGGCCACGGCGGCCACCGCCTGTATCTCCCGCTGTACGTCACTCCGGCTGCGGCGGCCACCGTCTAGCTCTTCCTTCCTTGATTTCTGTCTGTTCTCCACCACCGCCCTCTTCGGCCGCCATGTCTCTGTCTGATCTTCGTTTTGAACGGGGGCACGCCTTTGAAGATCGTATCCTATCCTCCCTTCATCTTCCGGTCAACTTCACCGCCGAGAATGGGCAAAAGGAATTCTTTTTGGTTGCAGAATTCACCAGATCGAAGATCAGACTCACTGAGTAGTCCGTCGGTACTATCCTTCTTTCATGTTTTGGGGGTCGTGCTTCTCTATTCAAAGTTTGCAAGCTACGTGATCACCTATACAAATTCTCGGTTTCTTCAATCAATGTTGGATTTGCGATATACAATGGAGGAAATATTTCTTTGCCGGAATTCAATCTTGGTTTTCTTCTGTGGGGTGCTAATGGTACGAAGTTTCGTTCTATCTCCGATCCGAATCAACACAATGGTTGGACTCTAGTCTCGCGATCTCGCAATGGGAATTCTTTTGCTGATGCAGCTCGAGCGCCGAGATTTTTCCAGCAATCTTCAGTTCCTGCTCAGGCACGGCGATCTCGCCCCGCTCAATCTTCGGTAGCAGTTACTACGGTGTTTGATCGTCTTCAATTTCCAGCAGTGGGCAATAATGAGGCGGCAATTCAGGAAATTCAAACTGCCCCAAGGGCTTCTGTGGGATCTGGTGCGGCCCATTTGGATGGTGAGGCCCAACCAAAGCTCTTCTGTGTCCGTTGCTTGCTATCGGGCCACAAGCGCGCGGGCTGCAAAAATAAAATCCGGTGTCATAATTGCAAAAGGTGGGGCCACATTTCCAGTGACTGTCGTTCGGCCTTCCGCTCTCTCGCATTGTCAAATCAATTGACTGCCTCAGTATCTGCTCCTACCTCTGCTACACCTGTTAATGGTGCGATTCAGGGGCAACAATCGAGGCCAGTTTTGGAGAATACCGGCAATCAAGCTCCTTCCATACCCTCACCAACCATTCCACCTGCTAATGTGTCGCTCTCTGCTCGCTCTGCGTCTCTGCCTCCGCCGCCCCCGCTCACAGCTAGCAGGCTCTTGCTTTCTTCAGAGCAGGGCGGAGAGCTGGTCCCGCGCGACATGGCCAACTTCCCATTCGATCCGGCCCCTTTTCTTCCTCCGCATCATCAAGCAATCCAGGTGGAAGGAAGACCAGCGAGAGTCAGGGTTATTTCGAGCCCTTCTCTGCCACGCCATGAAGACTGGGCAATCGCCACCATTGTACCAATGCCCAACCAGCAGGTTCACTTCCCAAATGTTCGTCAAATCATTGGTGAGTTCATTACGCAAGTCAAGCATCTAGGGTTTCAAGAGATTTGTCAATGCCCTTTTGGTCAAGCTTATGTCAGATTAAACTCCTCTTTCGACCGTGATGCTCTGGTTCTGCAAAGCCCGCATGTCCATGGAGATGTACATATCATCTTTCAGAGGCATAACCAGGGCATCAACTGGAGAAGTTTGCATCTTGACAGGGATGTTTGGGCTCTGTTAGTGGGATTTCCTTTTGATAAACGAGAGATGCATGAGCTGACGGATGCAGTAAGGAGTTTTGGCAAATTATTGCTATGGGACAGAGCCAGAAGTACCAGAGCTGCACTCATGGTTAAGATTAGGGTTGAAAACTTAAGCGATGTTCCTGTTAGTATTGTGGTTGGAGAATCTGATGATCCAAATGCAGAGTCCTGGTCTGTGCCTGTGATTATTCTCCAACAAGATCTGCTGGGTGCTGGACCTCCAGAAGAAGACCCTGTTCCTGTGGATGGAAATCCTCATCCACAGCCAGTCAACAATTTTTTTCACCCCAATCAACTGAATCACTTTGTTGGGCCCATCCAACAGCACCAAGTTCAAGATATCATGGGAGGAGACCCACAAAATTTCCATCAGCAGGCAATGCAGATTCAGGCAGCTGATGAGGAACCTCAAGATGAGGATGAGGATCTCCCTGGATGGGGGCACTGGGCAATGCCTGCTGAAGATGATGACCTCATTGATCAGGAAATTGAAGAGGGAGAATTTGTGGAGCTAGCTGATCTGTTTCAGCCTTTGGAAGAACAGTTGCAAGTGGCTCTCCTTGATATGGACATTCATAGTGATCTCACTATTTCTGTGGGATCAAATAGGGTGGAGATTGATATGCAAGAGGCCAATGCTTCGCCTGTCTTGGAGGGAAATGGTTTTTTAAACAATTTGGCCCAGGCCCATGTGGATCTCCCTGACCTCAACTTGGCCCTTGGGCCCATGATAGTGGACCAGCTGAACTTTCCCCAGCCTGAGCCTGCTATGCCTGTCATTGCTGCTCCTCTAGAGTTCTATCCTATTTTGCCAGAAATGGAGCCACCATTAAACGTTCAACTTGATTTAAATCAAGAGCTGCCTCCTTCACCTGCAATCATTGAATCTCATGTGAATGCTCCTTTGGAAATCTCTCAGTTGGAGGATAACTTGTTCCCTGACGAGGAGGATGGCTCCTTATTTAACTTAAATCTTGCTGAAGGAGAGGACCCAGTTATTCAGTTAGCTTCTCATGCAGAAATTTTGGCAGCTCAGCTTAGGGAAGATGACCAGAGCTCTTTTGTTGATGAGGAAATTGAAATCCTTGACTGTTCTTCTGTTGGTTCTTCCAAGCCTGACTCTGAATGTAGGGCTGTTACATGCTCTTCTAACTCTCATTCCTCAGCACCACCAGGGTTTTCTATCAAAGGGAAATATTTATCTATTGATGATACTGTTGCAGATTCTGGCAGTCAATCTGTGGCTTGTTTATCTGCCTGGGAGAAGCATTTCTCTGTTAGTGCTGAAGGCCTCACTAAAGTTCAGGTACCTTATGACTGGGTGGATTTCATTTGTTATGCCCTTTTGACTCCTGATAAATTTGAGTGGGCCAAGATGTTCTTGCTGTCTCCTATGTGGGCTATTATTTGTCAAGAGTTTCAGAAATCTCAACATCTCACCTTCTTCATTCCTCCTTCTTGCCCTGTAACTGTGGCTCCTTCTTGCTCTTAGTTGCAGGCTCCTAGCTTGGAGGATATGCAACCTTTACCTGCTGAGGTGGTCAGCTTCTCCAGTCCTGCTGCTGTTAAGGGAAAAAGGAAGGACAGGTTGCCTATTGTGGAATCTGAGGTAAGAAGAAGTGAGAGATTGCAACACTTAAACAAGGGATATAGGAAGAAAACATGTCATGATAGTAACTGTTTGGCTTGTACTGCTAAGCCTCCTGTCTGCAATTCAAAAATAATAAAGAATCTGAACTCTTCTTACTGCAAGGTGGACCCTAAGGCTTGCTCTGAAGAAATCCTCTTGCAGAAGAAAGTTAAAAGAGGGGGGAAGCCATCAGCATGGAAGGACTGAAGCCTTGGGAAGCACTGTGGGGAGTTCTTGAAGCTGCCCTTCTTTTGGATCAAATTAGGTCCTTTTGTCTAGGGTCCTTGCTACTGAAATTTCAGTTCATCTTTACTGTAGTAAATTCAATCTCTGTTCCCTGGACTTTTATGAGAACCTTCAATCTATGGGCCTGTCTTAGTTTGAGTCTTTGGACCATTTTAAAAATTCCTGCTCAGTGGTGGTTCCTGTTGTATGCCTGCGTGTTTCTGCAATGAATAGATCCTGGAATATTTTAAACTGGAATGTGAGAGGTATAAACTCCAGTGATAAGTGGCTTGCAATTTCTAATAAAATTGAAGAATCACAGTGCTCAGTTATCTGTCTGCAAGAAACCAAAAGAGAAGTTTTTGACATCTCTTATTTAAGAAAATTTGCCCCAAAAAGAATCAATAAATTTGAGTTCTCACCCTCTATAGGGGCTTCTGGGGGTCTGCTTGTGGCTTGGAGTGATGCTATGTTTCAAGGAGAATGTCTGTTTAAAAATGATTTCTCTCTTTCAATGAGGTTTATTTCAGTGCACACAGGAGAATCATGGATCCTAACTAATATTTATGGTCCCTGTGATGAGGAAGGGAGACATTTATTTCTGGACTGGTTCAAAAACATTCAGATGCCTGTGGAAACAAACTAGCTGATTTCTGGGGATTTTAATTATATTAGATATCCTTCCAATAGAAATGATGGTGCTGGGAATATAAACAATATGATGGATTTTAATGCTGCAATCAGTCAATTAGCTTTGGTAGAAATTCCTTTGAAGGGAAGAAGTTTTACTTGGAGTAACATGCAGCAAGCACCTTTGTTAGAAAAAATTGATTGGGTATTCACATATGAAAACTGGTCCTCTCAATACCCAAATACCTTGTCCTTTCCCTTGGCCAAGCCTATTTCTGATCATTGCCCATTTGTGATCCAAATTGGTACTTCTATCCCCAAAGCAAAAGTATTCAGGTTTGAGAACTTTTGGCTTCAACTTCCAGATTTCCAAGAATTAGTAAAGTCCAGCTGGCACGAACCCATTCAAGTCACTAATTCTGCCAAACTCATCACTGCAAAGTTTAAAAGGCTTAGCAAAAGTCTAAAGTTTTGGAGTAAGGGCATTTCCAACCTTGCACTCAGCATTCAGGCCACAAATAGTGTAATCTTGATGTGGGATTATTTTGAGGAGTTTAGAATACTATCAGATATGGAACAAAATGGCAGAGAAATCTTGAAAGAGCATCTCTTGAGGTTGTTGTCTTTTCAAAGCATTTACTGGAGACAGAGAGCAACAATTAGATGGGTAAAGTTTGGAGATGAGAATTCAAAATTCTTACAGGCTAAAGCTACCATCAAATACAGGCATAACTTCATTCAAACTCTTATGAATGATCAGGGGGTAGAAGTAACAGAGCATCATGCTAAGGCTGCAGTTCTTTGGTCAGCTTTCAAAGAAAGATTGGGTAATTCAAGTGAGATGTCTGACCATCTCAATCTAATAAGACTTATTCACAGAGTTGATGGTTTAGAAGATTTAGATGCTCCTTCTCAAAGCAGGAAATTGACTCTGTGGTCAAGGATCTTCCTTCTGATAAAGCACCTGGTCCTGATGGATTCAATGGAGATTTCATTAAAGCTTGTTTGAGCATCATTGCTGAAGATTTCTACAGGCTGATTAATGATTTCTATCATGGAAATATTTCTCTGCAAAGTATCAATGCTTCCTTCATCACTCTAATTCCCAAAAAGGACAATCCTGTCAGAGGAAATGATTTCAGACCAATTTCACTGTTGGGGAACGTAGCAGAAATTCAAAATTTTTCCTACGAATCACCAAGATCTATCTATGGAGAGACCAGCAACGAGTAGAAAGGAAGAGTGCATCTACATACCCTTGTAGATCGCTAAGCGGAAGCGTTCAAGTGAACGGGGTTGATGGACTCGTACTCGTCGTGATTCAGATCACCGATGATCAAGTGCCGAACGGACGGCACCTCCGCGTTCAACACACGTACAGCCCGATGACGTCTCCCACGCCTTGATCCAGCAAGGAGAGAGGGAGAGGTTGAGGAAGACTCCATCCAACAGCAGCACAACGGCGTGGTGGTGGTGGAGGAGCGTGGCAATCCTGCAGGGCTTCGCCAAGCACCTACGGGAGAGGAGGAGGTGTCACGGGAGGGAGGGAGGCGCCAAGGGCTCAGGTATGGATGCCCTCCCTCCCCTCCACTATATATAGGGGCAGGGGAGAAGGGGGAGGCGCAGCCTTGCCCCCTACTCCAAGAAAGGGGTGCGGCTAAGGGGGGGGGGAGGAGTCCATCCTCCCCAAGGCACCTCGGAGGTGCCTTCCCCCTTTAGGACTCTCCCCTTTTTCCTTTATCTTGGCGCATGGGCCTCTAGGGGCTGGTGCCCTTGGCCCATGTAGGCCAAGGCGCACCCCCTACAGCCCATGTGGCCCCCCGGGGCAGGTGGCCCCACCCGGTGGGCCCCCGGGACCCTTCCGGTGGTCCCGGTACAATACCGATGACCCCGAAACTTGTCCCGATGGCCGAAACAGGACTTCCTATATATAAATCTTTACCTCCGGACCATTCCGGAACTCCTCGTGACGTCCGGGATCTCATCCGGGACTCCGAACAACATTCGGTTACCACATACAAGCTTCCTTTATAACCCTAGCGTCATCGAACCTTAAGTGTGTAGACCCTACGGGTTCGGGAGACATGCAGACATGACCGAGACGTTCTCCGGTCAATAACCAACAGCGGGATCTGGATACCCATGTTGGCTCCTACATGTTCCACGATGATCTCATCGGATGAACCACGATGTCAAGGACTCAATTGATCCCGTATACAATTCCCTTTGTCTAGCGGTATTTTACTTGCCCGAGATTCGATCGTCGGTATACCGATACCTTGTTCAATCTCGTTACCGGCAAGTCACTTTACTCGTTCCGTAACACATCATCCCGTGATCAACTCCTTGGTCACATTGCGCATATGATGATGTCCTACCGAGTGGGCCCAGAGATACCTCTCCGTTTACACGGAGTGACAAATCCCAGTCTCGATCCGCATAAAACAATAGATACTTTCGGAGATACCTGTAGTGCACCTTTATAGTCACCCAGTTACGTTGTGACGTTTGATACACCCAAAGCACTCCTACGGTATCCAGGAGTTACACGATCTCATGGTCGAAGGAAGAGATACTTGACATTGGCAAAGCTCTAGCAAATGAACTACACAATCTTTTGTGCTAGTCTTAGGATTGGGTCTTGTCCATCACATCATTCTCCTAATGATGTGATCCCGTTATCAACGACATCCTATGTCCATAGCCAGGAAACCATGACTATCTGTTGATCACAACGAGCTAGTCAACTAGAGGCTCACTAGGGACATATTGTGGTCTATGTATTCACACGTGTATTACGATTTCCGGATAATACAGTTATAGCATGAATAAAAGACAATTATCATGAACAAGGAAATATAATAATAATACTTTTATTATTGCCTCTAGGGCATATTTCCAACAGTCTCCCACTTGCACTAGAGTCAATAATCTAGTTCACATCGCCATGTGATTAACACTCACAGGTCACATCGCCATGTGACTAATACCCAAGAGTTTACTAGAGTCAGTAGTCTAGTTCACATCACTATCTGATTAACACTCAATGAGTTTTATATTTGATCATGTTGCTTGTGAGAGAGGTTTTAGTCAACGGGTCTGAACCTTTCAGATCCGTGTGTGTTTTACAAATCTCTATGTCATCTCCTAGATGCAGCTACCACGCTCTATTTGGAGCTATTCCAAATAACTGTTCTACTTTGAGCTATTCTAAATTATTGCTCCATTATATGTATCCGGTCTCTCTACTCAGAGCTATCCGGATAGGTGTTAAGCTTGCATCGACGTAACCTTTACGACGAACTCTTTTACCACCTCCATAATCGAGAAAATTCCTTAGTCCACTAGTTACTAAGGATAACTTTGACCGCTGTCCTGTGAGCCATTCTTGGATCACTCTTGTACCCCTTGACTGACTCATGGCAAGGCACACTTCAGGTGCGGTACACAGCATAGCATACTGAAGAGCCTACGTCTTAAGCATAGGGGACGACCTTCGTCCTTTCTCTCTATTCTGCCGTGGTCGAGCTTTAAGTCTTAACTTCGTACCTTACAACTCAGGCAAGAACTCCTTCTTTGACTGGTCCATCTTGAACACCTTCAAGATCATGTCAAGGTATGTGCTCATTTGAAAAGTACCATTTAGCGCTTTGATCTATCCTTATAGATCTTGATGCTCAATGCTCAAGTAGCTTAATCCAGGTTTTCTATTGAAAAACACATTTCAAATAACCCTATATGCTTTCCAGAAATTCTACATCATTTCTGATCAACAATATGTCAACAACATATACTCATCAGAAATTCTATAGTGCTCCCACTCACTTCTTTGGAAATACAAGTTTCTCATAAACTTTGTACAAACCCAAAATCTTTGATCATCATCAAAGCATACATTCCAACTCCGAGATGCTCACTCCAGTCCTTAGAAGGATCGCTGGAGTTAGCATACCTTTTAGCATCCTTAGGATCGACAAAAACTTTCTGATTGTATTACATACAACCTTTCCTCACGAAAACTGGTAAGGAAACTCGTTTTGACATCCATCTGCCAGATTTCATAAATACAGCTAATGCTAACATGAATCCGACGGACTTTAAGCATCGCTACGGATGAGAAAAAT
Source organism: Triticum aestivum (assembly GCF_018294505.1). NCBI lineage: Eukaryota > Viridiplantae > Streptophyta > Magnoliopsida > Poales > Poaceae > Triticum > Triticum aestivum. The sequence continues at coordinate 20,754,301 of NC_057798.1, read as the reverse complement.
CTCATCGTAGTCAACTCCTTGAACTTGTGAAAAACTTTTCACCACAAGTCGAGCTTCATGAACGGTGACATTACCATCCACGTCCGTCTTCTTCTTAAAGATCCATTTATCTTAATGGCTTGCCGATCATCGGGCAAGTCCACCAAAGTCCATGGATCCGTTCTCGGATTCTATGGCCTCGAGCCATTTATCGGAATCCGGGCCCACCATCGCTTCTCCATAGCTCGTAGGTTCATTGTTGTCCAGCAACATGACTTTCAAGACAGGATTACGTACCACTCTTAAGTAGTATGTATCCTTGTCACCCCACGAGGTTTGGTAGTGACTTGATCCGAAGTTTCATGATCAATATCATAAGCTTCCACTTCAATTGGTGTAGGTGCCACAGGAACAACTTCCTGTGCCCTGCCACACACTAGTTGAAGAGACGGTTCAATAACCTCATCAAGTCTCCACCATCCTCCCACTCAATTCTTTCGAGAGAAACTTTTCCTCGAGAACGGACCCGATTCTAGAAACAATCCATATTGCTTTCGGATCTGAATTAGGAGGTATACCCAACTGTTTTGGGTTTCCTATGAAGATGCATTTTATCCGCTTTGGGTTCGAGCTTATCAACCTGAAACTTTTTCATATAAGCGTCGCAGCCCCAAACTTTTAAGAAACGACAACTTAGGTTTCTCTAAACCATAATTCATACGGTGTCATCTCATCGGAATTACGTGGTGCCCTATTTAAAGTGAATGTGGTTGTCTCTAATGCCTAACCCATGAACAATAGTGGTAATTCGATAAGAGACATCATGGTACGCACCATATCCAATAGGGTGCAACTATGATGTTCGGACACACCATCATACTATGGTGTTCCAGGCGGTATTAATTGCGAAACAATTTCCACAATGTCTTAATTGTGTGCCAAAACTCGTAACTCAGATATTCATCTCTATGATCATATCATAGACATTTTATCCTCTTGTCACAATGATCTTCTACTTCACTCTGAAATTACTTGAACCATTCAATAATTCAGACTTGTGTTTCATCAAGTAAATATTCTCAACATCTACTTGAATCATCTGTGAAGTAAGAACATAACGATATTCACCGCATGCCTCAGCACTCATTGGACTGCACACATCAAAATGTGTTACTTCCAACAAGTTGCTATCTTGTTCCATCTTACTGAAACCGAGGCTTTTCAGTCATCTTGCCCATGTGGTATGATTTGCATATCTCAAGTGATTCAAAATCAAGTGAGTTCAAACGATCCATTTGCATGGAGTTTCTTCATGCATATACACCAATAGACATGGTTCGCATGTCTCAAACTTTTCAAAACGAGTGAGTCCAAAGATCCATCAACATGGAGCTTCTTCATGCGTTTTATACCATTATGACTTATATGGCAGTGCCACAAGTAAGTGGTACTATCATTACTATCTTATATCTTTTGGCATGAAAATGTGTATCACTACGATCGAGATTCAATAAACCATTCCTATAGGTGCAAGAGCACTTATTCAGGTTTAATACTAATCTTGATGGTAGAGGGAGCGTGCGATGCTTGATTATATCAAACTTGGAAACACTTCCAACACATATCGTCAGCTCTCCTTTAGCTAGTCTCCGTTTATTCCGTAGCCTTTTATTTCGAGTTACTAACACTTAGCAACCGAACCGGTATCTTATACCCTGGTGCTACTAGGAGTACTAGTAAAGTACACATTAACATAATGTATATTCAATATACTTCTATCGACCTTGCCAGCCTTCTCATCTACCAAGTATCTAGGGTAATTTTGCTCTAGTGACTGTTCCCCTTATTACAGAAGCACTTAGTCTCGGGTTTGGGTTCAACCTTGGGTCTCTTCACTGGAGCAGCAGCTGATTTGCCGTTTCATGAAGTATCCCTTCTTGCCCTTGCCCTTCTTGAAACTAGTGGTTTCACCAACCATCAATAATTGATGCTCCTTCTTGATTTCTACTTTCGCGGTGTCAAACATCGTGAATACTTCAAGGATCATCTTATTTATCCCTGATATGTTATAGTTCATCACGAAGCTCTAGCAGCTCGGTGGCAATGACTTTGGGGAAACATCACTATCTCATCTGGAAGATTAACTCCCACTTGATTCAAGTGATTGTTGCACTCAGACATTCTGAGCACAAGCTCAACGATTTGAGCTTTTCTCCCTTAGTTTGCAGGCTAAGAAAATCGTCGGAGGTCTCATACCTCTTGACGTGGGCACAAGCCTGAAATCCCAATTTCAGCCCTCAAAACATCTCATATGTTTCGTGATGTTTCAAAAACATCTTTGGTGCCTTAACTCTAAACCGTTTAACTGAACTATCACGTAGTTATCAAAACGTGTATGTTCGATGTTCGAAACATCCACAAACGAGGTTTGGGGTTCAGCACACTAAGCGGTGCATTAAGGACATAAGCTTTCTACTGTCCGCATAATTGCTACTTTCAACTTTCAACTATATTTTCTCTAGGAACATATCTAAAACAGTAGAACTAAAGCGCGAGCTACGACATAATTTGCAAAGATCTTTTGACTATGTTCAGGATAATTAAGTTCATCTTATGAACTCCCACTCAGATTGACATCCCTCTAGTCATCTAAGTGATTACATGATCCGAGTCAACTAGGCCGTGTCCGATCATCACGTGAGACGGACTAGTCATCATCGGTGAACATCTTCATGTTGATCGTATCTACCATACGACTCATGCTCGACCTTTCGGTCTCTGTGTTCCGAGGCCATGTCTGCACATGCTAGGCTCGTCAAGTTAACCCTAAGTGTTTTCGCTGTGTAAAACTGTCTTACACCCGTTGTATGTGAACGTAAGAATCCATCACACCCGATCATCACGTGGTTCTTAGAAGCGACGAACTGTAGCAACGGTGCACAGTTAGGGGAGAACACTTCTTGAAATTGTTGTAAGGGATCATCTTATTTACTACCGTCGTTCTAAGCAAACAAGATGCATAAACATGATAAACATCACATGCAATCAAATAGTGACATGATATGGCCAATATCATTTTGCTCCTTTTGATCTTCATCTTCGGGGCTCCATGATCATCATCGTCACCGGCATGACACCATGATCTCCATCATCATGATCTCCATCATCGTGTCTTCATGAAGTTGTCACGCCAACGACTACTTATACTTCTATGGCTAACGCGTTTAGCAATAAAGTAAAGTAAGTTACATGGCGTTCTTCAATGACACGCAGGTCATACAAAAAAATAAAGACAACTCCTATGGCTCCTGCCGGTTGTCATACTCATCGACATGCAAGTCGTGAATCCTATTACAAGAACATGATCAATCTCATACATCACATATCATTCATCACATTCTTCTTGGCCATATCACATCACATAGCATACCCTGCAAAAACAAGTTAGACGCCCTCTAATTGTTGTTGCATGTTTTACGTGGCTGCTATGGGTTTCTAGCAAGAACGTTTCTTACCTACGCAACACCACAACGTGATATGCCAATTGCTATTTACCCTTCATAAGGACCCTTTTCATCGAATCCATTCCGACTAAAGTGGGAGAGACTGGCACCCGCTAGCCACCTTATGCACCAAGTGCATGTCAATCGGTGGAACCTGTCTCACGTAAGAGTACGTGTAAGGTCGGTCCGGGCCGCTTCATCCCACAATACCGTCGAAACAAGATTGGACTAGTAACGGTAAGCATATTGAACAAAATCAACGCCCACAACTACTTTGTGTTCTACTCGTGCAAAGAATCTACGCAATAGACCTAGCTCATGATGCCACTGTTGGGGAGCGTAGCAGAAATTCAAAATTTTTCCTACGAATCACCAAGATCTATCTATGGAGAGACCAGCAACGAGTAGAAAGGAAGAGTGCATCTACATACCCTTGTAGATCGCTAAGCGGAAGCGTTCAAGTGAACGGGGTTGATGGAGTCGTACTCGTCGTGATTCAGATCACCGATGATCAAGTGCCGAACGGACGGCACCTCCGCGTTCAACACACATACAGCCCGATGACGTCTCCCACGCCTTGATCCAGCAAGGAGAGAGGGAGAGGTTGAGGAAGACTCCATCCAACAGCAGCACAACGGCGTGGTGGTGGTGGAGGAGCGTGGCAATCCTGCAGGGCTTCGCCAAGCACCTACGGGAGAGGAGGAGGTGTCACGGGAGGGAGGGAGGCGCCAAGGGCTCAGGTATGGATGCCCTCCCTCCCCTCCACTATATATAGGGGCAGGGGAGAAGGGGGAGGCGCAGCCTTGCCCCCTACTCCAAGAAAGGGGTGCGGCTAAGGGGGGGGAGGAGTCCATCCTCCCCAAGGCACCTCGGAGGTGCCTTCCCCCTTTAGGACTCTCCCCTTTTTCCTTTATCTTGGCGCATGGGCCTCTAGGGGCTGGTGCCCTTGGCCCATGTAGGCCAAGGCGCACCCCCTACAGCCCATGTGGCCCCCCGGGGCAGGTGGCCCCACCCGGTGGGCCCCCGGGACCCTTCCGATGGTCCCGGTACAATACCGATGACCCCGAAACTTGTCCCGATGGCCGAAACAGGACTTCCTATATATAAATCTTTACCTCCGGACCATTCCGGAACTCCTCGTGACGCCCGGGATCTCATCCGGGACTCCGAACAACATTCGGTTACCACATACAAGCTTCCTTTATAACCCTAGCGTCATCGAACCTTAAGTGTGTAGACCCTACGGGTTCGGGAGACATGCAGACATGACCGAGACGTTCTCCGGTCAATAACCAACAGCGGGATCTGGATACCCATGTTGGCTCCTACATGTTCCACGATGATCTCATCGGATGAACCACGATGTCAAGGACTCAATCGATCCCGTATACAATTCCCTTTGTCTAGCGGTATTTTACTTGCCCGAGATTCGATCGTCGGTATACCGATACCTTGTTCAATCTCATTACCGGCAAGTCACTTTACTCGTTCCGTAACACATCATCCCGTGATCAACTCCTTGGTCATATTGCGCATATGATGATGTCCTACCGAGTGGGCCCAGAGATACCTCTCCGTTTACACGAAGTGACAAATCCCAGTCTCGATCCACATAAAACAATAGATACTTTCGGAGATACCTGTAGTGCACCTTTATAGTCACCCAGTTACGTTGTGACGTTTGATACACCCAAAGCACTCCTACGGTATCCAGGAGTTACACGATCTCATGGTCGAAGGAAGAGATACTTGACATTGGCAAAGCTCTAGCAAATGAACTACACGATCTTTTGTGCTAGTCTTAGGATTGGGTCTTGTCCATCACATCATTCTCCTAATGATGTGATCCCGTTATCAACGACATCCTATGTCCATAGCCAGGAAACCATGACTATCTGTTGATCACAACGAGCTAGTCAACTAGAGGCTCACTAGGGACATATTGTGGTCTATGTATTCACACGTGTATTACGATTTCCGGATAATACAGTTATAGCATGAATAAAAGACAATTATCATGAACAAGGAAATATAATAATAATACTTTTATTATTGCCTCTAGGGCATATTTCCAACATTCACTTCTCAATTGCTCCATCAAGATCATTTCCAAGTTGCTGGCCAATAGACTTCAGACAGTTATTCTCAATTTGGTTCATGTCAATCAATATGGATTTATTAAGAGCAGAACCATTAATGACTGTCTAAGATGGGCTTATGAGTACTTACATCAGTGTCAGCAGTCTAAATTGCCCATTGTTCTCCTCAAGCTAGACTTTGAAAAGGCTTTTGATCTTCTGAACCATCAAGCTATTCTTGCAATTCTCAAAGCAAGAGGTTTTGGAGATAGATGGATGAATTGGACCTCCATGCTCCTTTCCTCTGGTACTTCTTCAGTGTTGCTTAATGGGGTGCCAGGAAAATTCTTTCATTGCAATCAAGGGGTTAGACAAGGTGACCCTGTCTCTCCTTTGCTATTTGTGTTGGCTGCTGACCTACTCCAATCCACCCTCAATGAAGCTATGCAAAATCAGCTGATTCTTCCTCCTATTGTTAGTCAAGCTTGCCCTGACTTCCCAGTGATTCAGTTTGCTGATGATACCATCTTAGTCCTGCCAGCTGATATGAGACAAATTGAGCAAATCAAAAATCTCCTCCTTCATTACTCTGCTTTCACAGGTCTGAGAGTGAATTATGAGAAATCCTTCTTGGTTCCACTAAATGTACCAATCACACAGCTTCACTCTTTGCTTAATGTTTTGGGCTGCCAGCAAGGTCATTTTCCTTTCACCTATTTAGGTCTCCCTCTTGGCACAACAAAACCAAAAATTGAAGATTTTAACCCAATGATGCAAAGAATTGAAAGAAGGCTTTCTGGCTGCTCCACTATGTTATCTTATGATGACAGGCTTTTGCTTATAAAATCAGTTTTTGCATGTCTGTCAATTTTCTTCATGAGCTGTCTAGCTCTCCCAGTTGGTGTGTTACAGCAAATCAACAAGTACTTGAGAAATTTCCTTTGGAGGAAATTTGGTATGGAGGATAGAGGAACTGCACTTATTGCTTGGTCCAAGGTTTGTAGGCCAAAAAAGCAAGGAGGACTTGGAATACTTGATATCTCTATTCACAACAAGGCACTACTAATGAAAAATCTGCTTAAATTTCTCAATAAGGAGCATATACCTTGGATTAATTTGATCTGGGAGAAATATTACCACACTGAACTGCTAAGAAGGAAAGTTGAAGGCTCTTTCTGGTGGAAGTCTCATATTGCTCTCCTGGAGAGATTCAAACAAATCAGCAAATGCTCCATTGGGTCAGGACAATCTATTCTCTGTTGGTCAGATACTTGGTTGGAATAGCAGCTCCAATCTTTGCTCCCTCACCTTCACTCCTTTGCCCTTCATGAGGATCAATCGGTACTAAGTTTCTTTCAGGAGGAAAATTGGATTGATCAGTTCCATTTACCTCTCTCTGTAGTAGCATTTGAAGAATTCAACCAGCTCCCCTCTTTGGCTCCGACCTTAGACCCACAAGTTAGAGATAGGTGGAACATTATTGGTGCTTCTGGCAGGCCCTCTTCAATTCTGATCTATAATTTGCTTCTGGACAATCATGAGGAGCATCCGTTTTTCAGTCTCATTTGGGATAGCTCCAGCAGGCTAAAGCATAAAATCTTTTTTTGGTTCGTAGCTCACTGTCGAATCAACACTAGGGCTCTTCTTCTAAGGAAAGGCATGCACCTTGATGATACCTTTTGCCCTAACTGTAATCAGCAAGCAGAAGAAACTCCTATGCATTTATTGTGGGATTGCAGTTTTGCGCAAGACTGCTGGAACTCTCTGATTCCAAACAGACAAAGAGGAACTTCTGTTTATGAGGACACCATCTTGGCCACGCAGCTCCTTCCAAAACAATTTGCTGTCGAAATCCTTATTTTGGGTTGTTGGAACATTTGGATTCAGCGAAATAACTTTGTGTTCAGAGCACTTCCTCATTCAATTCAGTCTTGGAGATACCACCTCAAGAATGATCTTAAGCTACTTCGACATAAGATCAAGCAAAAGTTTGCAGTTCGCTTTTCACAGTGGATAGATCATAATCTGTAATCATGGGTTCCATTCCTAGAGCAGGCATTGGCTAGCTTATAATCTTTATTCTTTTGGAATTTGTAACTTTTTGAACTATATTTTGCTTTAATTGATTTACCGTAGAACATTTTGTTCTACGGTGTTGGGTCAAAAAAATGTAGCTAGGTATACATACTTAGAGAGCTTCAGATTCCTCTTGGCATATATCTCTTCCAAAACAGTGTGATTGTAAGGGATGTCCAAGTCCAGGTCCTTCGCCTTCTCTAGGAGTGCTGGGAAGTTAATCTCGAAGCCACATGGCATCCAGTCCTGTTCCTCTTCTAGCAACCAGCTCATATTTTCTTTGATAAATAACACACCTATACACCAGAAAAGGTGCACTCTACATTAGATACATGATCCTTCCTTGGAAGTAAACAAAGTATATCGCTGAATAAAATAAAGAATGAAGTGATCAATCAATTTACCTCTGTTGCACAAGTTGTCATTTCCAATGTTCCAAGACTTCGCAGCCACCACACATGCGAGGGTGCTGATCATCCGATCTTGGACCATAAAGAAAGCGGGATCACCCCACGAACCATCTGGTAGTTGATTTTGAACAATCCAATCGATGCACGAGGGGAATTGCGGTCCATCGCCTCCGTCAAGGTTCTTGACAAGAGCAACCAACGCCGTATCATAGGCTGAAACATTCATTGACGTCTCATCATCACCCAATGACCCTAGTGTGGTTCTAATGGCATCGATCATCTGTTCCATCTCGCTTGGTTCATCCTTTAGGAAGGTTTTGATTTATTTGTCAGGGTTTAATATGTATGTTTGCCAGCTCATGTGCAATAGTTATTATTCTGATCAATACGAGTTATGCATATATGCTCACCTTGTGTGTTCTCCATTCACGCAATTCTGCCTCCGGATATGATGGGGATTTGCTACTTAGCAGGAATACTAAATGCCAGGCATGAGAAGTGGAAAAGAACATGTAAGTCATATTAAATTTATACCCTCTTAACATTTTGAACTCATTTATGAGAACCTGGCAGTTAACTTTTAGAATCCAATTTCTACTCAGACCTTCAATCAATATAATGAACTAAGAGATTTAGTACTCCAAAAATGCAATACCCAAGGCATGTATTAATGGACATTCCTAAAAATGCATAGATGGATCAAAGGATAACAAATGACTCATACCATCGTTAAGTGGCTCTAGAATAGTGCCAACAGACTTAAACATAAATTATTTTTCTAGCTCCATGACAGGGTTCAAACAAAAAAAAACTACTAAAAATGCCAGCATCTTGTTATTATGATTGTAATTTTAGCACTAAAAGCTGCGAGAAAACTTCCATACATCTGTATTGGGACTGCATCTTTGCTCAAGCATCTTGGTATGAGATTGTAGAGAATAAAAATAGTGGTATATCAACCTATGATGAAATCATTTTTACCTCTTTAGAATTGGCATGGACATAGTCATTTTAGGCTGCTGGAATATTTAGAATCTAAGGAACAACAAAATCTTTTGAAAATGAAGTGCCAGTGTTAACAGTTGAAAATTCCCCCTAAAGCAAAATCTAATACTTTTGGGGCATCTAGTGAAGCACAAGTACACTGCAATTCTTCAGAATTGGATTGCCCAAAATAGTCATTGGATAGGCTTTATTTATTTATTTATTTTTCCTTTCTGTCTGTACATATGTAACTTACTTTATATTAATAGGAAAATACATAGGGCGTAGAAGAAAGTTGAACTCATGCACATTATCACTATTATATGCTGCATGAAAAATATGCCAGCCAACTAAAACCTCTAGATCAACATCAATTGAAACGTTAGGTGGACAGGAGAGAATATTCATAGAAGAATCTATGTATTATGTCATAGCATGTAAACAATGTGGGCTGCTCTGGATTGAGTTCCCTACTTGCCAATTATCCATTGGTCTATGCGTTTCTTTTGCATTAAGTTTAATCATGTATGTATAATTTGAACCCACAACATGATTAATGGATTGGGTTATTAAGGCTATGTGGATGAATGTTGTAGCTTGTATACCTTTTTTTTCAATAATATACTGATATTACTTGTGAAGTGAAAGTAATACCATTTTGTGATTACTGTGTTCTCTGGGCAGACTGAAATCCCTAACTTTACCATTCTTTCCAGAATAGGAAGTTCGTGAAAGAATTTTCTTGTTTTTCGTTGAAAATACCAACCTTAACCACACAACCTGGGTTGGGACTACCCCCATCCCTAGAGGAGCGTACGGTTTTGAAGCTCCTATTCCAACATGAACGGAAACAAAATCGTCGAATTTTGCTATTTGTTTCCCCAAAGGGGTAATTGAAGAATTAGAAAAAGATGCGATTATATATTAAAAGTTCACGATGTGCTAACGAGAAAAGTGGGCAATAGGGTAGAAAATCTCACAAAAATCAGGAAGATCTGATTGGTGTTTTTATACATTGGAAAACGACAACCATTTTGTGTTGCTATACGCATTTGCCATGAAACCTAGTTTTTTTTGAGGGGTTGCCATGAAACCTAGTTTTTTTGAGGGGTTGCCATGAAACCTAGTGAAGAAATGACAATAATTCTTTAGTGGTCCGGAATAACAATTTAATGATTAGCACTGCAAGTCAGCCCAATTCCCGTTTTAATGCTATACTTAGTCAAGTGCTTTTGTTGAGTTTTTCAGTTCTCATGTTCTTTATTAGACCTAAAATACCTCATACATGTGCAACATGATTCTGATAAGGTTTAGTCCACGTCAAGAGTAATCAAGAAATTGTGTTCTCCATGATCATTTATGTTTGAAGGTAGCCTATAGTTATAGTGGTTTTCTTTGCTTATTCATCGAATCAGAAGGAAAGAGGCTTGCAAAGTAGCTTTTTGTAGGTGAATAATTCCAAAGTTATAAATAGCAGGCCATGACAAATAGTGACAGAAGCATTAGCGCACTAAATTGCAGCTATAGTGCGCTAAATTTTGCTGTAGCACGCTAAATAGCACTAAAAGGCTTACCAGGATATCACACTATTTAGAACTTTGAACTTCAAAGATTCTAAGGTTAGGATACCTATACCATGGTAAAGAAACTTCAAAACTCGAGAAAAATTTCACAGTTACTTATTCGTTGGCGCAGAACGTGTTTGGCATTAACAAATTTGGATATTGAACTTACTAAAGGAAATAAAAAATGTGATCGGCTTTGTTACTCGCATGCTAATAAGCTAATTTTTTAACTAATGACAAAATTTATGTTTGGCCTTAGAATTATATATGTCACGTACAATATGTTCAATATGTTTCCATTCTTACAATTAAATAAAGACATTATATTGTTGTTTGAGTTTTAAACAACATCATATTAAAAGATAAAACAGACACATATATGCTTCCTAATTTCTATATTATGGAAAGTCTCTCTAGAAAGCAAGCTCACTGGATTGCAATAAATAATTTATATAAAATATATATCCACCACAGAGGAGCCCGCCTATTTGCGCAAGCCGCTGTACTAGTTCAAACATTTTTTAAGAGAATGTGAGCCAGAAATAATAATGTTATTTCGGGAGTACTCAAGTTTTTTAATAACCATGCATGCATTCAGGTGTGGATATTGATAGATCATGATTACCACATTGTTGACGCTGAGAGTGTAAGTGCAGGGAGAGTCGTCGCCATGGCTCTGGTGTTGTCTGGTCGAGCACTGGAGCATGCCGGACTGTAGCGGTGAAAGTCAGCATCCTCCACCTTCTCTCTCTCTCTCTCTCTCTCTCTCTCTCTCTCTCTCTTTGTGTCAACCTTTTGGTTTTTGGCTCAGTGATGAGCTCCTGCATGCTGCTATGATCAAGTATTTATGAAAGAAGGGTCTAGGTGACAGGTTTTGTTGGCAGTATCTACGGCATATTAAGGCTGAGGGAAAAGGGCATCAAAGTTCAAGCACACGACAAAAGGCTGCTATGATCGTCCTTGTTAATCGACAAGTATTAGAAGTGGCAGCGAGTCTGACTACGGATGTTGTGCTTGTTAATCCATGCCTTGGGTATTGCATTTTTGGAGCATTAAATCTCTTAGTTCATTATATTGATTGAAGGTCTGAGTAGAAACTGGAATCTAAAGTTATCTGCCAGGTTCTCATAAATGAGTTCAAAATGTTAAGAGGGTATAAATTTCATATGACTTACATGTTCTTTTCCACTTCTCATGCCTGTCATTTAGTACTCATGCCAAGTAGCAAATCCCCATCATATCCGGAGGCAGAATTGCGTGAATGGAGAAGACACAAGGTGAGCATATATGTATATGAATTAACTCGTATTGATCAGAATAATAACTATTGCACATGAGCTAGCAAACATACATATTAAACTCTGACAAATAAATCAAAACCTTCCTAAAGGATGAACCAAGCGAGATGGAACATATGATCGATGCCATTAGAACCACACTAGGGTCATTGGGTGATGATGAGACGTCAATGAATGTTTCAGCCTATGAACGGCGTTGGTTGCTCTTGTCAAGAACCTTGACGGAGGCGATGGACCGCAATTCCCCTCGTGCATCGATTGGATTGTTCAAAATCAACTACCAGATGGTTCGTGGGGTGATCCCTCTTTCTTTATGGTCCAAGATTGGATGATCAGCACCCTCACATGTGTGGTGGCTGCGAAGTCTTGGAACATTGACAATGACAACTTGTGCGACAGAGGTAAATTGATTCACTTCATTCTTTATTTTATTCAGCGGTATAACTTGTTTACTTCCAAGGAAGGATCATGTATCTAATGTAGAGTGGACCTTTTCTGGTGTATAGGTGTTTTATTTATCGAAGAAAATATGAGTAGGTTGCTAAGATGAACAAGACTGGATGCCATGCGGCTTCGAGATTAACTTCCCAGTACTCCTAGAGAAGGCCAAGGACCTAGACTTGGACATCCCTTACAATCACCCTGTTTTGGAAGAGATATATGCCAAGAGGAATCTGAAGCTCTCTAAGTATGTATACCTAGCTACATGCATGTGATAAATCTCGATTTATACATTGAACTCAATAGTCTATGTATAATTAGTTAAGCAATTATTAATCTGGCTCTCAAATTGTAGGATACCTCTGGATGTGCTACACGCCATACCAACGACCCTACTTTTCAGCGTGGAGGGAATGGTAGACTTACCATTGGACTGGGAAAAGCTACTCAGGTTGCGCTGTCCAGATGGCTCCTTCCATTCCTCGCCTGTTGCCACAGCTGCTGCGCTTAGTTACACCGGCGACAAGGAATGCCTAGCATTCCTAGATAGGCTTGTCAAAAAGTTCAAGGGGGGAGGTAAAATCACTACCACATATTGTTCTTGTACAACCAACATGAATGCACCCTTAGGTAGGAGAGCCATTTGTATGTTGGTCAATACAAAACAACGCCATTCACGTAAATTATTTGTTTTCTCAGTGCCATGTAGCCACTCTATGGATACTTTTGAGCAGTTATGGGTGGTCGACTGGCTCATGCGTCTCGGGATATCAAGGCACTTCACAAGTGAAATTCAGCGATGCTTAGAGTTTATTTACAGGTAACATAAACTACTTTAATTTGAATGGAAATACAATAAGTCCTAAAAATCTAAATGTTAATGATATTTTTAAATGGAGTACTACCAGAGTAGCGTTTTTTCTTTAAGACTAGTAGACTGGATTGAGAGGAATGTATACACTTTGAACAGGCGTTGGACTCAGAAGGGACTGGCGCATAACGCGTACTGTCAAGTCGTGGATATTGATGACACGTCCATGGGTTTCCGTCTCCTCCGTCAGCATGGCTACGACGTCACTCCATGTAACTAATAATTAGTAGAGCTTTCGCATGCATGGTTACTATATATGTTATGCTAGATCGAGTTTGACAGACTAACGCACATCGATCTACAATGTAGCGGTGTTTAAGCACTTTGAGACCAAGGATGGAAATTTCTTCTGTTTCCCCATGGAGACCAACCATGCATCTGTCACCCCGATGTACAACACTTACCGTGCTTCGCAGTTCATGTTCCCTGGTGACGACGAAGTACTGGCACGGGCCGGGCGCTATTGCCGTGCATTCCTCCAAGAGAGACAAGCCTCCAACAAACTGCACGACAAATGGATCATTACCAAGGACCTGCCGGGCGAGGTAGTATGTTCCAACAAATTCCAGTTAATTATATATATGTATGCATCAATCGGGCTACTACTTAATGTCCTTAATTCACAACAGAATAATGAGCCATTCCTAATGTAAAATCAGGTCGAGTACACACTGAACTTCCCCTGGAAAGCAAGTTTGTCACGAATTGAAACAAGGATGTATCTGGATCAGTACGGAGGCAACACAGATGTCTGGATTGCTAAGGTCCTCTACAGGTAAAAATAATTAATAATGAAACTTTTATCACCACCATCCTCTGCATCATAAGACCAACCTCATTACATTGTTTATTGCAAAGAGATCAGACTTTGATCTAGCCAAAAGAAGGAATGATAAGAACATATGGACCAACTAAGATTAACATGCCAAACAAGACCACTCTAAACACTCAATGGCCTATCACTTGCACGCCATCCAAACTAGGATATCAACTCTGTGGTAGCTTCTTTACGTTAACCTCAATCGGCTCACTGTGATGCATGTTATGTAATAATGTGCATAACTGCAGCCAATTGGTACACGATAATTGCATCTCCATAACCTCAGTCAAAACCACCGTCATGATTACATAGTCAGATAGACAAAAACACTGTTGTTGTCCCGACCAGAGATTTAACACCCCCCCCCCCCCCTCACACACACACACACAAACACACACACACACACACACACACACACACATGCAGCTAAGATCCAAAAACATGTGAAATACTACATGGACCCGTTCATGCATGTCTACTAGGCAATTTTGCTGAGGTGGCATAGAACTAAATGAAGAAATAGAGGGTCGAGTATCATATCATAATAAATGATGTGCTACTATCTATATGCATGACAATAAATGAGGTTATCAAAATACTAACATATGATATTATGCACCATGAAGATAGTATCATATACTAATAACATATGCATGATAATAATGTATCATCACTACAGGCAGCTTAAGAGAGCTGTGTCCGATCTACCCATTTTATCGAAATCTAATTGATCCCTCATGCACCACATTAAAAGATACACATGAAACAAAAGTATCCTTCAAATTTATAAGGCCCTTCCAAAGGTGGGAGCATTAGTTTGGCTTTCACAATCGTTAGTATTTCGCTCCAAATGCTTAAAGAGAGACTCCAAACTCCATGCAAGGTTTATTTTTTGAAAAGAAGGTTGAAATCTCCGGCATGTGCATCCAAGGATGCACACAACCATATTTATTATATTATTCAATAGTGTCAGACGAAACAAATACATGGATCTAACCCAAAGCCACCTTCTTGGCAACCTCTATTGCTACATCTAAAGCTTGATGATGTGCCTTGACATCACACCAACACACACCATCTAATTTGGTGGCCTTGCCAAGCCGCCCACGGCCAGCCGAGAGCACCAACTGGCTTAGCAAACCCTAAGCGCGCAACGCACATGCATGCTCTAGAATCTGCCTTTGTCATCTTCCGCGGATCAACGCATTGACCTTGACAGGCCCAACTGTCGTCGGCGCCAAACATCGCCCCGCCCTCCAGACCCCTTTAGCCAGCACTTGCTCCAAGAACGATGCCCCCATGAGGGTGAGCGGCTCCAGACACCTCCATTGCTAGATCAGGAACACCGAGATCAAGGGTTTCCCCCGAAGCGGATCCACCTTCCATCCGAGTCCACGTGGTGGTCTAACGCTACCACGCCTCTGAGCTCCCAGTGTCCGAAGCTCCGAAGGAGGTAGGTGACACCACACACCACCATTATCCGGTCCGGCATGCCAAAGTTAAGGTTTCCCTCAGAGATCCACAGGACCACCACTTTGACGATGTCCTCAAAGGAAGTTAGCAGCGCCTGCGGACGTTGCTGCATCATCTGCACGGCAGATCCGTCCCGCGAACCAGGGCATAGGCACACGTCAGAGAAGCCCACCAACGTAGGACGAAAGACCGCATCGGGCTAGACAAATCCAGGCATGTGACCTAGATCTGTCCAACCCGACCCAACCCAAGGTGCCGTCGCTAGTTGGAAGAAGATCTAGGGGCGTGTGCCATGGATCCGTCGCTACCACCTGCGACCCGTCAATGCCGACACACGTCTCCCACAACCCTTGCCGTGAGAGGCCGCCAGCCGCTGGATCTGGCCGGAGCCATCTCGCCATCACAGAGCCATGCCCGCACAAACCACCATCACCACGCCTGTTGACACAGTGTCACGGTGCATGCAAGCCAATGCACGCCCGCGCCGCGCCCATGCAAGAAGGAGCCTCCCTATGCTGGCCACTGCCTGCGAAGGGACGGGGATGCCCCCCCCCCCACTGCTGGCTCTGGTCGAGCTTCGCCCAGCCGAGCCATGTGACAATGGTGCGAGCGGGGGGAGAAGGGAGATAAGGGTTGGCGGCATTGATTTAGAATTCTTCCCGTGGCCGCGCAAGAGCGACGTGTGATGAGGCGTCCACTCGCGCATGGCCTAGCAATATTTTATGGCATCTTCACTTGGTAGCTATACATCCAGCATTCTTATGGAAGTTACTATTTAGGCCACTGCTAGGCGCCGGTGCGCCGGCTGAAATTTTCGGCCGGTCAGCGCCCTATCATCGCATACTGGCACTCGTTACTGTCAGATTTAGGGGAAAACAGGAAAATCCCCTCCTCGCCCGCGTACACCTCCATGACCTCTCACCTCCTCCTGCTAGCGCTGGCTGGAGCCGCTCGTCGGCGCGCTCGCCGGTCAGAAATCTTGCTCGCCACCGGAACTGCTTGTCGATGCGCTCACCGGAGCCGCTCGTCGGCGTGCTCGCCGGTCAAAAATCTTGCTCGCCTCCAGACCTGCTCGTCGGTGCGCTCGCCGGAGCCGCTCGTCTACGCGCTCGCCGATCGGAAATCTTGCTCGCCGATCGGAGCTGCTCCCCGGTGCGCTAGCCGGAGCCGCTCATCTGCGCACTCGCCGGAGCCGCTCGTCGGCGCACTCGCTGGTCGCACATCTTGCTCGCCTTCACTGGTAGCAAATTTCTTTGTCAGTCGTAGCAAACGGAGACAACGCTTGCAGCAAAAAAGTTGTCATCACCGCTAGCGACTGTAGCTCGCCATTGCAGGATGTAGCAAAAAAATGTTGCCAGACCATACGTAGCAAAAATCTAAAACAGTTGCAGCAAAAAAGCCATCGCCACCGTCACGAATCACAAATCAGCCGTGGACGTATGTAGCAAAAAATGAAAACAGTTGTAGCAAAATGCAACATCGGTTGTAACAAAACGCGATGCCGCTTGTGCATTGCAGCAAAACATGACACCGGTGACAGCAGTATGTGATGCCATTTGTAGCAAATTCCAACGCGGTTTGAAGCATGTAGCAAAAACTGTGACCCCAGTTTTCCTCGGAGGAGCGTTGCCCCATCCTCGCCGTCCTTCGGTCACCATGCTCGCCGTCTCATGGTCGGTCGCAGCCTCCCCCGGCACCGGTTGCAGTCTCCTCCCCGAACCATGCGTCGCCATGAACTGTGGCTTATTTGAGAGAGAGAAGGAGAGATGTGTTTTGGGGAAGGAGATGTATGGGGAAGGACGAGTCAAAGTAGATAAGGCAGGCTGCGGAGACGTGGGGCCACCAAAACGCGTGGTTCCTACGCGTGGGATGCGAGATGTGAGGCGTACTATCTAAACGATCGAGTGACGCGCGCTGGACCGGCGGAGCGTGTCGCCGACCTGCCGTCCGGAAACGTTTCCCTACTATTTAACCCAGAGAGCTGATCAAACACTCTAAGAATTCGCTTCAAATTGATGGCATGCTCTATCAAAAATAATTGTAAGCATCTTGTAGACTAGACATCTCCTCATGTACTAATTGAGGAATGAGGATTCACCGGGGCGTTTTAACACAGTAGACGCAGATGCTTATATGTAGTATAGACATATACGCACATACACTCATCCCCTATAAATGCACGCACTTACACCCTATCTTTATGAGCATCTTCGAGAGACTGAGCCGGCTATATTCTTACTTGAGAGTATGCATAGGTGGTATTTCAGGAACCATCTGCAGAGGTATGGTGGGACTCCAAAGAGCGCGCTCACGGCTTACTTCTTAGCTTCAGCAAATATCTTTGAACCTAGCCGAGCAGCAGAGCGTCTAGTATGGGCTCGCGTGGCCGTGCTTGCTGAGGCGGTTACAGCTCATTTCCGACACATTGGGTATGTATGCAGCTTGCAGCCTCATAGTTTTCCCTCTCCGGAATCTTCTTTTAGAGATGATCGATGCAAAATGTGTGTGCAATTCATTGCAGTGGTCCATGCTATTCAACTGAGAATTTTGAAGAGCTTATCGACCTTGTTTCGTTTGACGATGTTTCCGGCGGTCTTCGTGAAGCTGTAAAATTGAACAAACCATTACACTTTGATATAGTTGTTGATATGATATTGAACTTTTACAAGATATGAAACAGCCATACCTCTATTTTCTTTGGTAACTACAGTGGAGGCCGTGGCTCATGGCATGGACTGCAAAGGAGAGCCATGGATCCGTTGATGGAGATACATCTCTGTTGTTCGTTCGCACAATCGAGATCGTCTCAGGAAGGATTGCTTCAACCGAACAGAAACTGAACCGTTGGGATTATTCGAAGCTGGAGCAGCTCACCTCTTCCATCTGCCCCGCAAGCTTGCCACAATAGGCCTTGCTCAGGTGCGTGTGTACATGCATTGCATCCATATATCCATCTGTGAAACTATAACCAAAAAATGTTTAATGGGGGGAAAACAGAATGGGGCAAGTATGGAGAACACAGAGGGCTTACACCGGCAAGTGGATTTGGAGATGCAAGAACTATCTTGGCGTGTTCATCAGGGTTGCCATGGCATCAACAGAGAGACCAGACAGACATTTCTCAACGTGGTGAAAAGCTTCTATTACTCGGCTCATTGCTCACCTGAAACAGTTGATAGCCACATCGCAAAGGTCATATTTCAGGATGTGATTTAGGAACAACCCTCTTCAGTTCTTGCTGAAATTATTAAGCACGTTTTGTGCTGGGTTCCGTCATGTTACATGTCTAAGAACCTGCAAGGACTGCACGTCATGGTTCGGAACGACACGATACGTGCCTATAAGTTGTATAGGAGTTGGCTGCTATAAATATACATATACATGTGGGAATATACGACCCGGTAACCTAACGTGGGAAAATGCAAAGCAAGTAACAGAGCACTAGCTAGTGCACAAATGTTTACACGCATCTTAATTGATGGTGCGACACTTCCAATTCACGTCATCACTATCTTTTTAAAATACTAGTAGTATGGGCAAGAAAACGTACGTCGCCACTGTGGCATTACCACTACTGGAAAAATTGTTGTTACCGAATTCTTTGGTGTTTGCCGATTACCGGAACACAGGATCATGGTAAAAGACATGTAAGCCCAGTGTGGCTCTCGGCAGGCAGCAGGACACAACACACGCCGGTAGTTGCCGAGCTCCTGGTAAAATGTGCTCGGCAAAAAAAGAACACTCGGTTTATTAGTGGTGTGTCAAAGTCTCGACACGCCACTGGTTAGGTACCAAGTTATAGCGTGGGCTAAATGGCACTAGTGCAGAACCAGGCAATAGCACCGGTTCGTAAGGCCCTTTAGTGCCGGTTACATAACCGGCACTAAATTGTGGTCACTAAAGGCCCCCCCTTTAGTACCGGTTCAGCACGAACCGGTGCTAAAGGGCAACCACGTGGCACGAGCCAGCTCCGGGGGCCTGGTGTTTGGGGTTTTTTTTTTAGTTTTATGATTTCTTTTTCATTTAATTTTGTGTTTCCATTTTAATTCTTTTTCGTTTGCTGGTATTTTACGATACTACACATTGTACACGTTATATATATATATATATATAGAATTTCTAGTAGAACCAATCATCGAGTTCAACATGATTGTCATGATATTATAAGCGTTCATATATAACACGACAAAAGCAAATTACTTAAGTTCAGAACGAAGAACACGGACATGAAAGGACAAGTACTAATTAAGAGCAGCATGAAGAACTAGCTAAATCACTCCTGCTAGCTACTCTCTCTCTCTCTGGTAAAATAGCATAGAACATGTATAGCTCTCCTGATTGATCATACTGGAGCATGCCGATGAACCTGTCTCCTAATCGTGGGCTGCGCTTCTCATTGCTGCCCCCTAGTACTTCTCTGTGATCATTAACAATTTTCCTCCAATCTTTCACTATTAAGCATTCATCGCTTCTAGAAATCCTGAATGCATTCATGTGCAATGCAGGATATCTTGGCCGTAAGCTAACAATTGACATCTGACCTTTAGTCTCGATCCCCTAAGGCACAACTGTCATCGGGAGTCCCTGTTGAAGAACATCGTATAGTACTTAATTAATATACTTAGCAATGAAAGTTTAGCAAAAAAATATGTATGCAAAATATGCACTAAGGACAAATAGTAAATATCTTACCATCATTCCTAAATAGATGTGACCGTAGTTCAATACCATCACTATTGGTCGCACGTTTTGAGTACTAACATTTCTAAGTGCAGGAAGAAAAATTGTCTTGACAGTATGAATATCCTCAAGCCATGAAACATATTGACTTATCTCCTCGCAGTTTAGTTCAGCGCCGGGATAGTAGTAGGTCCTGTCTACCAAGCGCCGGACATGTTTGGTTGAATGGAGATAAGTTGTCAATAGAAATTAGTTGTCAGTTATTTTTGAATAAGCAATATCAAAGACAAAAATATAGTTGAGAAGAACTCACATAATGGTAGAACTGGAGGCGTCTGCACATCGACCCATATGTCTCTATTACCTTCAATATCATCTTCCGGACGAATATCAAAGGTGATAACCATACCAGGCTCAAATGCATAAGCCTTGCATAGTGCTTGCCAAGTTTTGCATTCAAAATAGGTGTACGTGTGTGCATTGTATACTTTGACATTGAAAGTATAACCATCATGTTCAGTTTTCAGGTAAGCTCTTTTTACCTCCATAGTTTTCATATCTTTGAAACCTATCTTATCCAAGACAAAAATTCTTGCATGGCAGGGGATGCGCTAGTAGAATAGTGAAAATTTTTGTCGCATTGACCGCGTTGGTCTTCACAGTATTCGCACATAATGAAATTTTTTCCGTCGTCAGACGACATTTCCTATGTTCATATTAGGCGAAACATTAAACACTTACTAATTGAATTAGTTCAACTACTTCTATTAATTCAACTAAGCATTTACTAAGAATAAACTAGTTATATTAATTCAATTAGTTCAACTAAGCATTTACTAAAAATAAACTAGTTCTATATATTAATTCAACTAGTTCAACTA
>NC_057798.1:20729946-20732264 GCF_018294505.1 Triticum aestivum | reverse complement strand
CCGGTACTAAAGGCCAATTTTGGCCAGCCCAAGCGGCGGGAAACTGGGCCTTTAGTACCGGTTGGTGGCTCCAACTGGTACTAAAGGGCAACACATTAGTACCGGTTGGAGCCATCAACCAGTACTAATGGCCGTGCGCTTTTCTGCTATTTTTTCTTTTCAGCTATAGTTTTTCTTCTTTTCTGCTATTTTTTCTTTTCTGCTATTTTTTCTTTTCTGCAAAACTTGATGGTCAAAGTCTGGAGTTATAACTTAAAAAAAGAAATGTCGCACTGGTTTATAAACCCAGCCGTGGCTGCCCTTTCGAACTCCTCTATTTAGCAGGCTTCTGGGCCTAACTAGGGCGCGCTGCCCTGTGAGCCTGCTGGCCCTACTGGGCATGTATTTGCACACCCAAGGTCTGGCAGGCCCACAGGACAGCGCCCCAGCATTCTTCTTCTTCTTCTCCTTCTTCTTCCTCTTCTTCTTCTTCCTCTTCTTCTTCCTCTTCCTCTTCTCCTTCTTCTTCCTTCTTCTTCTTCTTCTTCTTCTTCTTATTTCTGCGTAGTTTTTTGTATAGTTTTTTCTTTTCTGTTATATTTATTTTCTTCTATTTATTTGTGAGTAGTTTTTCATCTAGTTTGCCAAAATTTAACATTTTCAGAATTCATTTTGTAGTGATTTTAAATTTCATGGTCATTTTGTAAATGATTGAAAAATAGTAAATATAATTTTTTTTTCTTTTTTGCTTTATTTTTTCTTCTACTTATTTCTGAGTAGTTTTTCTTTTCTGCTATATTTATTTTATTCTATTTATTTCTGAGTAGTTTTTTATTTTGTTTTTTTTCTATTCAGCTATAGTTTTTCTTCTTTTCTGCTATTTTTTCTTTTCTGCAAAACTTGATGGTCAAAGTCTGGAATTATAACTTAAAAAAAAAAGAAATGTCGACGTGCAATTAATTTTTGCCATAACAGAAGAAGTCCGGAGTTGTAATAAGTTATTAAAAATAAAAAAGAGGTGCAATGCTCGTTAATTTGCTTCAAGCCTTTCGGAATAGTGTAAACTGCACTGCGCATAGCTCCATGCAGTCTACCGTATTCCTGAAGGCTTGAAGCTAAGCAACGTGAGCATTGAGCCTCTTCTTCATCGTCTCTGCACTCAGGGCTTATAAACCGCTCTTAGTCCCTCTCACTTCGCGAGGTGGGACTAAAAAACAGCTTGCCATAACCTTATTAGTACCGGTTCGTGGTATGAACGGGCACTAAATGGTGATGGTGGGGCCATAGCCTGACCGCAGGCTGACACAACATCTTTAGTACCGGTTCGTGGCATGAACCGGTACTAAAGGTTCGCCACGAACCGGTGCTATTGATCGCCGCCACGAACCGGCACTAGTGTACACATTAGTGCTGGCTGAAATTCCAACCGGCACTATTGTGCTTCACATTTGACCCTTTTTCTACTAGTGTGGATACGCTATTGGTCAATTTTTGGTCCCTGTTTCTCATTTCAGGCCCGAATATTTGTTTTTCGTTTCAGGCCCCAATATTTGTGGCGTGGCCTTAGTCCGACGCTACTACCTCGGCCTTTTTTTACTTAGGTAGAAACCTAGCGCATACTTTGTCTATGTCCCCTCAACTCGTCTCCCCCCCAAGACTAGCCGCCGTTGCTGGACCCTGCTGAAGAAGGCCGCCCACTCGTCGCCACCATCGGAGCTGACCGCTCATTGCCACGAAAGGTTCGATCCCTGCCTCTCCTTCTCCTCGCGCTTTGCTCCATTGCATCCAGCCGGCCTCCTTCGTCCCTGGCTGCACCAATTTTGTTTTGTTGTTATAATGGATCGTTTGATTGATATATAGTCTAGAATGGATATGCTTTGGGTGAAATCCATGGATTTACATGCTAAGTTATAGGAATTCTGTAGGAATGGAGTCGCCTCTGTTGCTGCTGACCGCGACCAATATATGTTGTGGGAATGATACATTTTAGGGTGAGTAATCCATTGATTGATATGCTTAGTGCGGATTGATAACTTTGTAAATTTAGTTCTAGAATGCATGATATATAGTGCATTACTATATATCATGCACATTACTATATATATCATGAGGATATACATATTTTTAGCCGTCGAATGCAAAATGAATGGTCAGATTATTTTCTTCAACCTAATGCCCCATACCCTATCCATCTTCTTCCCTGAAACTACCCCCATGCTCCGTCAATATGTGCCGCACCGGCCTCCCCTCAACCGCCGCCCATGGCCATCCTCTCACCCTGGCGAGGGGCAAAAAAATTCGGGGAACTTACACCCCTCCCACACACCTGTTACATCGCG
>NC_057798.1:20712327-20729743 GCF_018294505.1 Triticum aestivum | reverse complement strand
CCTCCCGGGGGGGTGGTGGTCTTGGCACCCATGGGTTAATGGTGAAAGCGCTCAAAGAAATAGGGAATTGAATATTCATATTGATCAGAAGTGCTATGCTTTATGTAATTAGACCGATGGCTAACATCTCGCGAGTAGGCCGAGCTAGGATAAGAATTTCAATCCCCACCCCTAAAGTACATCGCTGGCATGCCTGCCTAGGATCGACGGACCCAATTCTAAATTCACGCGACTTATATGTAGGTATTGTGTAGATGTAAAAGTATGATAAAGTTTAGCAAAAAAAAAACGTCGGTAAAAAGCAACATGTCGCTAACACTGTACTACTAGTACGAGTATCTGATTAATACTCCTTAGAAAGGAGTAACTGGGCAGGAACCTTACGCATTCTTATTCTCGACGTATGCGATAATGTAGGAATTAATAGGGACTACTTTAGTCGTATATTAATCTCCTCCTCCTCTTCCTTCTCGAAGAAAGAAAGTTAGGGTTCGTACCTCTCGCAGGCGCCGGTGCACGTCCACCTCATCTCCGATGGCCCTAGGGCCATGGAGGCGCGGTGGATCCTGGCAAGGGCCGCTAGGAGGGCTCCGTTTTTAGTCTTTTTTCAATCTTGTTAGGGTTTATTTCCTGCTCAGGAAGGCGAGACGGCGGCGGCTCCTTAAAGATGGAATAATGGTCTCCCTGTCTAGCCCTGTTCCGACGGTGCGTCTAGCATCATTGGTGGGCATGTGGAGGTGTGTCTCCGACAGATCTATCTTTGGTGGATTAGCTCGGATCTTGTCATTGTTTGTCTACGTTCGTGTGTCTTCAGTTTGGTTTGGATCCTTTCGATCTACGTTATTCTTTATCGACGGCGGTTGCTATTCAGAGGTGCTGATCTTATGGGATACAACAAGTTGTGCCCGACTCTGGCAATGGAGGGGCGATGACGGCGGCGCGTCTTCGGCTCGCTTCTGTGTTCGTAGTCGTCGTTAGGTGGTCTACAGATCTGAATGTAATTTTCATTTCTGGTGTTTGTTGTATTGTGATCGTTGAAGATGAATGGATTTGAAGTTCCAGAGAAAAAAGTAACTGGTAGTAATTGATGAAGCAGGGAAGCGGTGACATTAACCACGCGCACCAACCTCTGCCGGTTTCTGGTCTGCGTTGTCCCGCCACGCGTCAACCATTGCCGTGCTGTCTACCGCGCCACACCCCCGCCCTGCCTCGGAAGTGGAGTCGCTCTCACACCACACCACAACACATCCACACCACATCGCTGCCTAGCTAGGCTAGCTTCCCACGAGCACCCCGAGAAGAACTCAAAGCAGCCAGCTCCCATGGGCCGCGGCCGTGTCAGGAGGCGCCCACCGACCCCCTCCGACTCCTCATCGTCGGAGGAGGAGCTCCTGCTGCCGGTCGGCGTGGAGGCGGAGGATGAGGACGAGGCGGACGATGAGTCGGAGGACGACCACGAGCTCATACTTCTGCCGGTCGGCGCGGAGGTGGAGGTGCGCAGCGACGACCCGGGCTTCGCCGGCTCCTTCTACGAGGCCACCGTCGCCGGCCACCTGCTCTCCGCCGGCCGCCGCGGGCGCTACACGGTGGAATACACCACGCTCCTGGCCGACGACGGGGACGACGAGCCGCTCACGGAGACCGCGTCCGCCGCCAACGTGCGGCCGCGGCCACCACCGCTCGAGCAAAGGGAGTTCGCGGTCCACGAGATGGTGGAGGCGTTCCACAACGACGGGTGGTGGGCCGGCGTGGTCTGCGCCGTCGTCCCGCCGCCAGTGATGGACGGAGATCGCCGGCAGCCCAGGGCGTACTACAGGGTCACGTTCCCCACCTCGCGGGAGACGCTGGAGTTCGAGGTGACGGATCTGCGGCCGCACCGCGTGTTCGAGGACGGCCGGTGGGTCCCGGCTGCAGAGCTGGTAAGTGGGGTGGCTCCCTCTGGCCTCTGTTCATAATTCTCATAGTGATATGTAATCAATTAATTAGTTTTTGGATTATGGATAAGAACATTTCACTGTAGTGCTATTTCAGGTCCCAGATGGATTTGTTGCATGTATCATGTTTCTTATCAATTTTAGACCACGAATATACTCTGGTTTTTTTAATTATCTGAACTTTTTGGACGAATCATAGATAAATTTTAAAAATCTCTATTTTTCCAAACTTTGCAAGTTAATTACTTCACATTTTCTTCAGTCTCAGTTCATGACAACTAAGCTTTTTCCTTGTAAATTAGATATAATTCATTCAAGAAGTGGCAACTAGCTGGTTCAAGTCTAAGAAGTATATAAGATCCATGAACACAGTTAATCCTTTTTTCTTTTGGGGAACATGCGGTGAAATCAAACACATTGTAGATTTTCAAATTAATCATGCTCATACTGAAATTATATTTCAATTTAAAACAGCTCGTGTTCTGCTTGTGCAGTTTCTCATTTGAGATTTTCTGCTGCCTTTATCATCTGAACTAGCGTACCTTCTTGAAGTTACTAATTTCAGCCCACATATTCCAATTTTGGGCTGTGCTCTCTGTACTTAGTCAGACCAGACATTACCGGTTAAGTGACAACAAGTACTGACATATTAGCACTACTCCTAGCTGTTTCTCGAAAATTAATGATCAACATTTGACATTTTAACTTACAAATTTGGGGGCTACCGGACTATACACCCAAGTATACCAATTTGGGGGCTACCGGACCACTTTGGATCGCATTCAGAAGTGTTCGATTAATTAGTTAGTTGATTATGGATAAAACCATTTCACCTCGGTATTTCAGGTGCTTGGTGTATCCTCTGCGTCTGAAATGGAATTGTTGCATGTACCGTGTTCTTTATCAATTTTAGACCATGAATATATTTCACTTTTGCCAATTATCCAAACCTTTTGTACTCATCATAGCTGAATTTTAAAATGGCATTTTTTCCAAACTTTGGAGGTTTAGTTTACATTTTCTTCAGCCAATTCATGGCAACTGGCTTTTTTCATCTAATTAGCTGTAGTTCATCCAAGAAACAGTAATTAGAAAAGACCAGTTAGCGAAAATGACTGAGCTTTACGCTTCTCAGGCCTGTCGGCCCTGGTTCAAGTCTACAAAGTGTATAAGGCCCATTAACGTAGTTAATTGTTTTTTTGTTTTTGGGGACATGAAGTGAGATCGAACACATTGTAGATTTTCAAACTAATGGGGCCCATATTGAAATTAAATTTCCATTTAGAACAGCTCATGTGGTGCTTGTGCAGTTTCTCATTTATGATTTTCTGCTGTCTTTACCATCTGAATTACTATACCTTCTTGAAGTTACTAAATCCATCGTTTGTCGTAAAATATTCCTATTTTTGGCTGTGCTCTCTGTACTTAGTCAGACCAGCCATTACCACTTAAGTGATACAAGTACTGAAATATTAGTGCTGCTCCTAGATGTTTCTCGGACATTAATGATGAACATTTGACATTTTAATTTACAAATTTGGGGGCCACTGGACTGTACAGCAAAGTATATCAAATTAAAAGGATGTGGGTGGATCATTTGTAATGCATAACACTTTTCAACTTCAGTGACTAATCTGCAGTCGTGGTGCAGTTATCTCTTTAGTTATTTCTGATACTCTTGTTGTGTGCAGGACGATGGAAGTCCTTTGTTCGGTGAGGGAAACCAAGTTGAAGTGAGTGGAAAATCCTTCGGTGAATCCTGGAGTCCAGCTACTGTTCTTAAAGTGATCGGTGGTACAAATTTTCTAGTACAGTACATGCATATTGAAAATGACGGGGAATTGGCCACTGAGATTGTCGATTCTCAAGATATTCGGCCAGCACGCGCCTTCACCCGTATGGACTCCAAGTACAGATTTTCTCCTCCTTCTCATGTTGAGGTCCACCATGAAGGTAGCTGGTGGCCTGGTGTTATTAATAAGGTTTTAGGTAGTGGAATCAACAAGAAGTATGTGGTGAAATTGAAGAATCACGAGACAGACATGGAAGACGTGCAACCTGTTGATGTTTTGACGGTTGAAAATACGCAACTAAGGCCACGGTTTGACTGGGACGGTAAAAAATGGGTACGCTGCGTGAAAGAGGTACAATTACTGCATAATCTGTGTTTTGTCTGCTGTCATTCTTTTCTGGTGTTTTTTTGTTGATTGCAACAAGTATATTATACTTAATTTTAGTCTTTCAGATTTAAAAAAAAATCGACAACCTTACCATAGTACTTTGGCTCCTCTTATCACTACTATTGCAGCATGCTACTCATTTTATCCACCTTCATTGTGCATCGTTTGCATCAGGGCTAACGACACTTTCCATCTGTTTGTTGTTCAATCCTTTGGGCCCAGTAAACTGTGATAGACTTAGTCCTCGTATGTGTAGGAAAGCAAATACGCACTTGAAAACAGAAGCTTCTGCAAATGAATTAGGAATATGCAATTTAATTCATAATTGGAATACTATCCCTACTCTACGTTCCAAACATCAATGATGTTATCCAATGTTGCCTCAAATCTTTATGGTGTACTGATGTGTTATTTTTTCCTATGTGTTCGCTTTCACACCAAGCTTATGCCCAAGAGGTGCATCCATTTCAGGAATCTTCTAATGAACCTCGATTTACTTCTCGAAAAAGGCTAGTTTCTGCCTTGTATGATGACTCTGATAAAACCGGTAATGAAGCCGATTCTCGTCGTGACAAAAAGTTGAAGAATAAAGATGTGATATCAGGACAAATTTCTCCTCTTCCTTTGTCCATTTGCAACGAGAACAATGAAATTACTCATAATCAAGGAAATGCAGTATTGGCATTACGGTCTGAGCTATCACTTCCTTCACTGCCACCATTGGCAGCATTTAACCAGCTGAGTTCATCTTCACTTGCTCCAAGCTGTCATCTGGAACAAGCATCTTCTCAGATGGTTATCATACCATCTATGCCAGAAAGTCGGCAGTTACGGGCTTTGTTGTTTGGAGCATTTGGACAACCAACAGCTGACCTACAGGACCGACTATTAGGTATGTGTTCTGATTTCTGAACAGTCGGCAATATGTACTGATCACAGAAATATTAGCAACATTTCCGTTATGTTACTAGCAGGCGTATCATGATACTTTTCCGTTGCCAGGTTCACAAGAGGGTAGTGGAATAGTTGATCTTCATCAAGGAGGCTATGATGGTGAAACTAGTGTTGAGCAGGACACTGGTGAAGAATTATGTCAGAGGTATTTGGTTATGGATGATAATGCCAATGTTCCTTTGTTGCCCTCAGCAGAGAGTTGTGAAGCTAATTTGCGCGACAACCGGCTGTCCAAGGACAACACTGCAGCTGCGGTGGAGTGTGTTACTTGTTATGCTGCTCCAGCCGAGGACTTGTCTCTCATACCTGTAGCTACTTTAGATGGTGTTGTACCTTTAGAGTGGGATTTGGAGGTCAATATAACTGAAGATATGGATGGGGAGATTCATCAAGGGAATTTGGTTGGGTTAGCCAACAATGGGAATCAAAATCAGTATACCAGTGCTGATTGTCCATTCTCAGCCACATTCTCAGCCACATCCTTAGCTGCACTCGAGGATGACATGATTACCACTGAAAGTCCAAGCAGGAAGTTCTTCTTATGCAGTAGCCAATCCACCGAGAAGTCGACAGTAACTCGGCTGTCTTCTGTTGGTATGAGCAATTATAGTGTGACAGAACCTTCCGATGATAGCTTGACCATAACAAATGGTGTGGAGGGCACAACAGTATCCACGTATGTTGCAGTAAGTGATTCTGTCCTACCATTGTTGCCGGAATCTGTAGCTATGCATGAGAGTACCATGGGATCCTTGGCAATCCAGCGTCTTCCATTCGTGAAGACCTCTCCAATGTGGGCACATCTTGAGGCACTGGAAATATTCAGGAAAGCGCCACAGCGGCCACATTTTCATCAGTTCGAACAGTATTGTCCAGAGCTCCGCGAAGGGATGGCATTAGGTTTGATGCACTCCTTTGCCAATTTAGCAGAAAGCATAAACATGCTGGATGTTCAGGGTGACAAAGAACAACTCGAACAGAAGATGAAGAGCCTCGCTTTGCTCGAGGAGAATGGTTTCGACGTCACGTACCTGAGATCACGCGTGGAAACTTTACTCGCCACAGATGATAGTCGCGTCGAAGAGCTGGAGGAGAAGATTGCTCGCATAGAAACCAACGACCAAGAACTCGGCACGCGAGTTCGCGCGCTGGCCATGACCGTCCATCGTCTCGAACTGCATGCGTATCTCATGCGCAACATGATGCGGTCTGTTATCACGCGGAAGATGAGCAATGCTGTGAAGATCTCAAGACTCAAGGCAGAAGCGAACGATCTTGAGAGATCGTATCTTTCCAACGCCGCGCCACGGTGAGTTTGGTCTATGGTAGGAGCATATCAGCACGCTTGTGAATAGGTAGTTACCGCGACACCCAGCTAGTTGTTGCGTAGATACTACGTAGTTCGTAATGCTATCATGCAGTTCGCCGTGCGACGGGCGAGTCTTTTGTGTATGTTACAGGCAGCTCTGATATGGTACAGGCAGCTATCTGTGAAATACCGTGTAAGCTGAACCTGGACAGTATGTGCTAACTGGGCTACTGAAGTCACTTTTGGTATTGCGTATATATGTCATAGTAGTATGCTGCTCTGTTCTGTGATTTAGTGTCTTCAACAGCCAACCAGTTTTAGTATTGTACTCCCTCCGTTCGGAATTACTCGTCCACAAAATAAATGTATCTATATGTATTTTAGTTGTAGATACATTCAGGGAGTAGCTCATAGTGGTCTGCCGGCTAATATTTTGTTAGTTTTAGTCTTCGAATTGAATCATGTCGTCGTTTGAATACCATTTTTTTCACGACGTTGTTTGAATACCATTTTTTTACACGACTACAGTGCCATAGTTTTAGACCCTAACTATATAGGATTGTAAAACAAACGGAGCTCAAAGATTCTGAAGAAGCTGGGTAAGGGTCGGATTCTAGAAGAATCCCCAGATTCTGGCAAAAGAACTGGCCTGAATACCATCTTGTTGACGACTACGGTGGAATCTCAGCCAATGCATTTCCTATGATAAGTTTCACCATTTCTCAGTGATCTCATTCTATCTATGCAGAGGCCGGGTGTTGCAGAGGCCGGGTGTTGCTCATCATGATTTATCTTCTTGATGCTACGTTTTGAGTTAATAAAGTGATCTTTCAAAATCCTGCTTTTACTTATGCTTTACTTATACTTAAGACTACTTTTCCAACTCAAATAAAAAAGGGACTACTTTTCTGTATGGGCTGATGCCTAAAGAATACTGTTAGTGTACAATTATATCTTTGAAATAATTGTAACATATTCGTATAATAATGCATGAGGCATTAGTAGAATAGAGGGCTTTGGTCCACCCCGGGTTAGCCCATTAGTCCCGGTTCAGTCTAGAATCGGGACTAATGGGGCATTAGTCCCGGTTCATGCGCCCAGGGGCCACGTGGGCCATTTGTTTCGGTTCTTCTGGACCTTTTAGTCCCGGTTGGTGCCACAAACCGGGACTAAAGGGTGCGATGACCATTACTCCCGGTTCGTCGCACCAACCGGGACTAAAGGGTTAGACTTTTAGTCCACCAACCGATACTAATGGGGTTTGAGGCATTACTACCGGTTCATGACATGAACCGGTACTAAAGGTTCCATTTTCAAACTCCACCATCCCGGATCGCCTTTTTAGTTTTAAAAAAATAAAAGAAAATGATGAAAATGTCAAAAATAAAAAAATTAAGTTTCCCATGTGATATGTGGTCTAGTTGTTGGGAAAATTTGCAAATGTGAATTTCGACTTTATTTGCAAAATCTCTCTAGAATTTAGTAAAATGGGCATAACTTTTGCATACTAACTCGGATGAAGAAGTTTTTTATATGAAAAATCATCTACTCGAAAAGTTACATCCAAATTTAACGGGGGAAACCCCGTTAAACATTTTCAAAATCCTCAAAAACCGAATAGAAAAAAAGTTACGTGGCTTTTAAGATCTAGAGTGGAAAAAATCGAAAAAATTTCAAACTCTGATCAAACTATGGTCAAACAATGGTCAAACTAATTATTCTAGAATATTAGTGTTACGAAATAATTATTTCAGTTATTTTGAATTTTGGTCAAATCTGGTCAAACTGTGGTCAAACAATGGTCAAACAATGGTTATTCAAGAAATATTAGTGTTCCTAAATAATTATTGTTTTTTAAAACAATAGTTTCAAACTCAAACAGTGAAATGTGTCACTTCATGCTCAAGAAAAATTCTTGAGGGTTAATAGGATTGACATCTTACTATTGTCAGGAAAACAATAAGTGCAGACTTGGAAATGAGGGAGAATAGAACCGGAAGTTAAGCGTGCTCAGGCTGGGGGAGTGGGAGGATGGGTGACCGTTCGGGAAGTTAGATGATTTGGAATGATGAGGGGTGATTAGAGATTAGAGGATAAATTAGCAGTGGTGATAAAAGATTAGAGGTTAAAATAATTCAGAAATTTGAAAATAAAAAAGAATCAAAAAAAATTCAAATTTTTTTTTGAAAAAAAAATCATAAAATTTCCTTTAGTCCTTCTATTTAGAACCGGGACTAAAGGGTGGAGGCATTAGTAACGACCCTGTAGTCCCGGTTCATGAACCGGGACTAAAGGCCCTTACGAACCGGGACAAGTGCCCTGTTTTCTACTAGTGAGGTATCATCTCTAGTATTTTTCTTTTTCTTTTTGAATATGCACGAATGTGCATATCATATATTAAAGAAGAAGGGCAAAATAATGCCTCCACCATAGTTACAAGTGTTACATAAAACTTTACTCCTCACGCCTATCCCACCTCGCTAGCCGATTAAAGAAGGGTGCTATATCTCCTGTTAGCAGGCCAGCCGACAACCACACTAAACCACACTAATTCTACCAAGTAGCGCCTCACACGAAGGTCGTACTCCGTCGAAGACAATTGCATTCCTGTGCTTCCATAGTTCCCACAAGGTTAGTCCAAGGATGGTGCGTAGATCCTTTGTGCTGGCTTTATTAGGTCCACTTTTGCCGCACATCCACGGTGTGGGAAAGTCATGTTGTGACGGCACCCAATCTGGCTTCCCCAAGGCCTGACAGATCTCGGTCCAGATCGTCCTGGCAAAGACACATGTGAGCAAAATGTGGTTAATTGATTCCTCCTCCTGGTCGCAAAAGGGGCACACGTCCTGATGTGGTAGTCCTCGCCTTGCCAGGCGGTCTGACGTCCAGCATCTATCTCGCAGGGCAAGCCATCACTACTAGAGAAAAGCTTACTAATGGCGCAGGTTTTTTACATACCAGTAGCGCGGGCACCCGCGCTACTGTTAGGGCGCTACAGCTATTATTTACCAGTAGCACGTTTCTGAACAAGCGCTGCAGCTAAAATACTTATTAGTAGCGCTGCTTCCTCCACCAGCGCTACTACTATCATCACGTAGTAGTAGCGCCCTATTTTCTCCCCACACTATAACTAGGCAAATAGAAACAAAAAATAAAAAAAGCAGTCAGGTGCAATATTAATGGAAATCTAGACAAGTCCAGTGCAAATAAACTAAGTTCACATAACCATCTCACAAACATTAACGACAGTACCACATTTAATATAACCACACAATCTCACAAACTCATATAGTAGTCAACAATGCATGGATAGATCATAGTTGCACTACTAGGAAAAGGCCTACTAATGGCGCACCTAATTTGGCCATTAATGGCGCATTAGCGGTGCGCCATTAGTACCACGCCATTATTATATTTTACTAATGGCGCACCCCTTGGTGCGCCATTAGTATCTGATATACTAATGGCGCACCACTGATGCGCCATTAGTGTATACAGAAGTGCGCCATTAGTATGCCTCCCAGGGGCCATGTATACCCAGGTGCTCTGGCATACTAATGGCGCACGGCAGCAAGATGCGCCATTAGTAACCTCGGCATACTAATGGCGCACTCTTCAGTGATGCGCCATTAGTATGCTTTGTCATACTAATGGCGCACTGTCATGTGATGCGCCATTAGTATGAATATTAGGTTTTTTTTATTTTTTATTTTCTGTTTTTTGCACAGGTTACAAAATGTATAATTTGACAAAATATAGATAGCACACATCAACAACAGATTCATCGAATACAATAGAAGATTAGTCTTTGAATACAATTCATCATATTAGTCTCCGAATACAATTCATCATATTAGTCTCCGAATTGAAAAAATCGAACAAAGATAGAACATTATATTACAAGTCTCAAGACCGCGAGTAGCGAGTTTGTCTTCACATTACAAGTTGATATCGATCATCTAAACTACCATCACATAAAAGAGAGTTGCGGTCATCACGATGAGCATCATCACGATGAAACTCGTCTTCATCCGGTTCCTCCAACGCTCCCTCCCCTCTCCCGCTAGATAGCGGGCGTATCTAGATTAGGTGTCGGCCCTAGTGGTGTACCCTTTGTAACTGTTACCGCTGAATCGGTGAACCTGTCTCCGACACTCCTCCCAGTCGTCGTAGACTCCGGGAACCTTACCCTTGTACACGACATACGTCGGCATCGCTATGCACTAGCCAAACGAAACGTTAGTACCAATTCACAGACAATACATAAGCAATATATAAGTATGCAACAGAACGATCGGAAGAGAAAAGCAAGACATTAATAGCATCAATTACATCTAAGTTGAACGACTCTCGAAACCAAAGAGACATACTACAAGTTCATTAAAGTTTAATTACAACATGAGCCAATCGATGTTTCAGAACTAGACACAGCATCACTGCTTTCGACTCGACTCAAGGGACCGAAGCGTGGATGAAGCCGCCGTCTATCGTGGGAGTCATGAAAGAACGGGCGTTGTCAGCCTGCATATGTAGCATTGTGTCGATGTCACTGTTGGACGGTTGATTTCTGAGGTAGAACTGCCCCGAGGTACGAAGGACATCTTGATGGATGATTTCCGCAAACTCCGACTGGATGCGAAAGAATTCTTGTCTGATGTCCGCGTCCTGGATTGCCGACATGCTCGCGGCCCAATCTTTGAGTCTACTCGGTAGCAGAAGTTGATGATGGTCCCGTACGATCGCCCGCATGTGATGGATGGTGTAGTAGGCACCCTTCTGACCGCCAGGCGGCTGCTTGACGCAGCAGAACGTCGTATTGTGGGAGAACACGTGCTTGCCGTACTTACGAATAGGCCTGGTGAAGGTGCCTCCAGATTTGACGTAGCCGGGGAGAACATCATCAAGAACCTTCTTGACATTTGTGTAGTCTATGTTCAACTGACGGTCCGGGTCGAAATACGTGGCCATGGAATATTTGGGGCTTAGGAGGATGAGCGTGCAATGTGTGTCACTGCAGAAAACACGGAATGTTAAAATAAAAACGATCGAAATCTAAGAATTCATATGTTACGGGGCGGTTGAGGGGAGGACATACTCGGGAAAGTAAGGCACGAGGAAGTTATCCTTATCTTGGTTTGCCAGAATGACGCCTTCGAGGTAAGAACTCGCGACTTGCCGGTCCCCAGCGCTGCCCAAGATCTTGGCACGCATGTAGAAGGGGTCGACTATCACGATGTCCGGGGTCTTGTCGCGAATGATCCGCATCTCCATACTCAGCGAAAATAGCCGAACAAAGGTGTAGTGCAGCGGATGAAGATTCAACATAGCGTGGATGTCATCAAACCGCAGGACGATCGTACCCCCGATGGAGTTATCCACAAAGCCCTTGCCCTCTGGCACCTTGGCCGCGAAAACCGGGTATGCCACATCCTTCTCTCTGAGACGCTGCTTCTCCAAAGAAAGAACACTGTCATGCAGACTCCGCATAGCACCGGTTGCAGCATTGAGCATATTTGTCGGTAGCATCGCCCTACCCGCCACATGCACCCTCCTCGAGATATCCTCAGGTGAAGGTGGCCTGTCCTGAGCACGGATCGTACTCGGTGCCGGCTGGCTCGCACCCTTGTTAGTCTTTCTTTTGCGTGCCTTCTTCTTCTCCTGTAATGGGACCGAGTTCGGCTCACAGACCGCCTTCTTGAGTGTATTTGGGCCGATAATATTTCGCACCTCGCCTATCTGAGGCTCGGTGGAGTCGGCAGCTGGAGGCGTCTCCTGAGAGCTGAACGACAGGCGACACCTGTTGCAACTTGGCTTCTCCGCGGTACCAGCTAGATCGCGCACGTCTTTTGTTGGGTTGGGTTCTTGAGAAGGAGCCCCCATGAAGTCGCCATCGTACCCATGTTCAGCAAAGTACTGATCGACGTTGCCAAATGTATCGTCGTCGTACTCGTTCTGATCCTGTGCCATATGCATGTTTGGATCCAGTGGCATAGGGATGTCCGGCACCGTTGCGGCGGTCTTGCCATGGGGCCGACTTGGCGCCGGCACGACTGGCGGTGTTGTCTTTGGGGTGGTGTCCCCCGCCCCCAAACGAATCTGGCTCTTCGGCCAAAGCAGGGGCCAGCTCAGGCAGGCGCTGAGGGTCATCACATCATCATTGTCGGCCCGACGGGTCGAATCGGAGGTAACAACTCGTCGCAGCCTGGCAGCACCCAAACCAGTTGAACCCTAAACAAGTTGGGTGGCATCTGGGTACCGTGGAACAAGGGGTTGCCCGGTTGAACGATTTTGCCCTTGGCGACATCGACCAACTCGTTGTTCACGAAGTGCAGGAGAGTGCACGGAACGTCGGCGGCGCCCTGCGAAAACATGTAGGGCGTCAGGGATGCCCAGTCAAAGGCAAGAAGATGAAGTCCTCGGCCGAGGGAGGCTTAATTAGTTACCGTGATGATGGCGTCGAGCTCGGCTAATGTCGAGGCACCGCCAACGGCGGGCGTGCAGTTGACGGAGGGGCCGCTTGCTGCAGAGGTGCCGGCCAGCGTACACCCGGATGCATTAAGCTCCTGTGCCGGCGTCGGAGACACCAATGCCGCCTCCACCGGAGACACCAATGGCCCCGCCATCGCATTCTGCGAGTTGCTGGCCGTGAAGCTAGGAATCGGGGGCGGCCCCTGTTGGCCGCCCGCAATCCACACACTCAACCCATGGATCAAGGTAGGCACAATGGCGGTGATCGTCGCTCCGAGTCGTTGTTCCACTTGCTCTTCGACAATCTCCGGAATCCGCGCCACCTGTGCCTTGAGTTCTTGAACCTCGCGCGCCTGGCTTTCCGAGCTGATCTTTTTCTCCTTACGCACACCAGCAGTATAGTATGACCCCCATTTTGTGGACAAGCCTTTGCCGGCCACACGACCAGCTGATGTCGGCTTACTGAGCTTATCCTTGTTCTTCATTACATTCAACGCCCTATTTAGAGTGGTGTCCCAAGGGTTGCTCGTAGTCGACCCCGCGCTACTGCTTTCAGTCGCCTGCGGAAGGAATGTGAACCATTTAGAAATTTGGCTTCATTAATTAGAATGCAACCATATGGAGCTAATTACGCGGGGGTGTATTCCTTACCAGAACAAGCTCAAGCGCCCTGGTCTTCGGATCCGTGGTAAGCTCCTTTGTTATCGGGTCCTCCTTGTACCGGGCCCTGGCATAGTTCCTAGTCTGCTTGTCACCGCTGTATTTCTCGAAGCGGGGCGGTAGGCCTTGCTCGGCACGATCCGCGTCCTCCTTGTCCCATATAGGCTCCGCCACTCTGTAACCGTCGGGACCGAGTTTGTGTTCCCCTAAGTTCAGCTCCCGCATTTCTTTCCCCCACTGACTTGATTGGGAGTTTGCGATGCTCGAGCAATTGATCTTGAAGTCGTTGTAGTCATCTTCGGTGATCGAAGGATTTTTCTCCTTGATCTTCTCATAACTCTCACCTTTCTCGATCATTCTCTTCACATTGCTTTTCCAAGTAGACAGGGCCTTGCTCATCTTCGTGAGGGCAGCATTGTTCACTTTATTCCCTTTGAGGCTTGTGTTTTCAAAAGCAGCGGGGAACTTGTATCGTTCGTGCAGCTTCGTGAAGTGGAGGTTGCGCAAATTCCCTCGGTCAGGATGCCTCGGGTTCTCGGTGTTGATCGAGACGGTGCTTCGGAGAATGCACCCGAGCTGAAGCGAGTACCCCTTGACTATTCGTTCGGGCGCCGTTGGATTCCCGTCGGAGTCCACTTCAGTAACTTCCTCCTTGAGGGTGCGGAGCACGGTCGGGCGCCGGTCCTTCCGTTGCCTCTTCTGTTGGCTGCCATCTGTGCGTGCGCCGCCATCATCAGTGGTGGCATCCTCGGCGGCACCATCAGTGGTGGCATCAGTGGGGTCATCCTCAGCGGTACCATCAGTGGTCTCAGGATCGGTGGGGAAGGCGGCGTCCTCATACAAGTGAGGTTGTTCCTCCATCTCTCGGGATAGCTCCCAGAATGCCTTGCCGCCCGAACCCCCGGCCTCATCGTTCTGGGCCATGTTTCTCTCTAAATAGAAACAAAGTTTGGTCAAAAAGTTGGTTATTGTCAACGAACAAGATCATGGTCTCATCATTTAGGGTTTGTCGACACCGAGGCATCCTAAAATCTAAGCTTTTATCATTGAGGGTTTTTCGACACCGAGGCACGCCTATGGTTTAATGTAGCTAGAATAAAGGGGCACTTGATCCTACTTAATTAACTACTAAGATACCCCGGCCCATGCATTAGTCACAAGTACCCCATATGTCCTATTTTTAGCAAAGTCATGCTAAAATTCACAGAAAATTTCAGCATGACCTTTGCTGAAAATAGGACATATGGAGTACCCGAATTTGCCGGAACGGAAGTTAATCGACATTCCAGCAAACTCAAGGGCCTCTCGGGTGGACAAGGCAAAAAAGGCCTCCATCACAACATGGAAAAATATATATCAGCAAACTCAAGGGCTTTTGCTTTTGCTTTTCAGTGCCAAATTGTAGCTAGTACCGGCAAATTAACATCTAGCAGCAATCTTCCTAGTCTAAGCATCATCTGACCTGGTAACTGTACCAGTTTGGTTCAATTAAAAAAAGACCTGGTAACTGTACCAGCTACCACATTGTTCACGGACAGCTACCAAACTGTTTCTGTATCAAAACAACATGGTAGCTGTAAATGTGGCAAAGAAGCACAATAAATCTGATAAGTTGGTATACAGCTTCAGGTTCCATACAAAGTCAATGCCAATGGGCAAAAAAAGTAAGTAGCTAGTTAATTGCCTTATTTTTAGTGTAACAAAAATTATGGGAAAATTTACACTGTTATTAGGGGAAGTTTTATACTGTAATTACATATAAGAAGCATCAGGGCTACACTGAAAATTGCTGAGCTTACACTAAAATACATCTGCACTGCAGGGCTTGTACACACAAATTCAGTTAGATGATCTAACACTGACAAAATAAAGGAAACACCTACTGAACCAATACAGAGATATGAAAGCACAAGTTACTAGCATTTGCCTAAAAACTACATAACTAGGATATGAAAGCACAAGTTACTAGCATTTTCCTAAAAACTACATAACTAGTGGACCAACTCTCTGTCTGTAACAAGAACTATAGATCATGGGTGCTCGGGGGAAAGTAGCACAAACAGACAATGCAAACAACCAATCAACTAGTGAAGCCAATCAAGAACCTAGAGATATAGCTAGCAAACTGAGAAGCACATGCAGAGCAAGAGCATAGCAGAGCAAAAGAACAAAGCATCAACTTTGTCAAGCGTATGAAATTGCTTAGGTTCAACAGAAAACAAAAATGCCCTGTCAATTTTCAATGCCCTGTTTAATTGACCAAACAAGTGTTTTTATAGGCATAATACAGCAGCATAGTACTCCTAGTGATTCTTGGTGAACTGTGGAAGATTAAAGTACCAGATACTAACCATTTCAATAAATATTAAAATGGCCAAAAAAGGCATCATTTGATGAAGCAAACTTGAAGCAGTAGATTAACCAAAAATAAGCTTAACCCTTCAGATACTAACCATTTTATCTAGTGTATAGTTTCTTTGTTTCAGATAGAACCAAGTTTTATCTATTAGATTAACCAAGTTTCAGATATTAACCAAGGATCTTCCCTTGCAGAAATTGCACATGCCATTCAGAAAGAAAAAGCATTCTGAAGTAGAGTTCAGAAAAAAATTTGTCATCATCAACTAACGTCTCAGCGACTTCTACTGTTTTTATTTTTTGAATTCTGGACTTCTACTGTTCTGTTATGTTGGGCTGCACGATGCCATACATTCCTCTATGCACTTCTAAATTTGTAAGATGTAACCTTTCTAGTACACTACAGAAAGAACAACATGGACGTCTCATGACAGCCGGGAGGAGACTTGGAGTCAAACTACCGCTAGCTTGCTCAACTCCCTATGTTCCGACCTCCACGTACAACAGGTGGTTGCGTGCAAATTCTACCTACTCTTGGAAACATATAGAGTCACAGGGCGTTCCTTTCTTGTTTCTGTTCAAGAACCTT
Organism: Triticum aestivum; assembly: GCF_018294505.1. NCBI lineage: Eukaryota > Viridiplantae > Streptophyta > Magnoliopsida > Poales > Poaceae > Triticum > Triticum aestivum. The sequence goes on along the minus strand of NC_057798.1, from coordinate 20,713,291 downwards.
GAGAGGAAAAGACAACAAGTTGATGATTATTATCAGCAAAGACTAGGCAAGACAAACAACGCTATAACTGACTGTTTTGGTTGCATTTGGTTTTTCTAGATGTACAATATCTAAAACTAATGAACCTGGAAGAAAAATGTGAAAAATTGTGAGAGGGGGAGAGGGGGAGAGGAGGAGAGGAGGAGGGGGAGCTCACGGGGGCAGGAGGAGGGTTGGTAGCACCACATTTTCTTGTACAGTTAACCAATTTTCTTGTCGGTTTGAGAGCTGGTAGCACCACATTGATGTGTTTATGCCAGCTAGAGCAGAACTAGTCGTCCTCACAACAGAACATTTGACAGGGCAACAGCAACAGAACTAGTCGTCCTCACAACTAAAATAAACAGGGCAGCAACAACCAGCCATCATGCCTAACTGCCTACCCAATTCCTATTTCAATTTGCACTTGACCAAACCATGTCCATCGTGCCTAACAAGCAGCAACCTATTCATACAAGTCGGGTGAAACATGCATGTGCTAATCAAACATGAAGGAAGGGCATACATATATGATTATTAACCAATCCGAGAGACTTTGCGGGTTTTCTGAACCAAACCAAGTGCAAGTAGCGCTAGATTTTAGCCTTTCGCATCATCGCCACTACGAATTCCACAACAGCCCTGACTAATTAACCGCATGATCGTAGAAAAGGAGAAAAAATCCCCACCCAGTTCGTCGAACAGAGCAGAGCACAAAAATCCCCTCCAGTGAATTTTACCACGATCTACTACTTGGGGCCGCGAATTTGCAGGACTGTAGGAGCATGGAATGGATAATAAGGAGGTGCATACCTAGAGGAAGAGACGACCACCGATGATTCTGCGAAGTTGAAGAAGAAGAAGCCGATCTGGATGGATGATGACGATCTCCTCCGTGCGCTTCGTGGATATTTGGGCTCCTGTGTGCGCTCAACAATGGTGTCGG
>NC_057798.1:20678965-20711441 GCF_018294505.1 Triticum aestivum | reverse complement strand
GGTTGAGTAGGGGAATCGAGGGTGCGGGCGGTCGGCGGCGGCGGCCGGTGGACCGGATCTGGCGAGGTGGGATAGCGATCGAGATGGAGGGGGATCGAGGTGGGATAGCGATCCAGATGGAGGGGGATCGAGATCGAGGTGGGATAGCGATCGAGATGGAGTGGGACCGGATCTGGCGAGGTGGGATAGTGTCCATGAAATTAAAAAATATTCATGATAGTTCAAAAAGTGCCCATGAAATACAATCGAGAAATGAAGTCTACGATTTAAATACAATTGCTCTTAGCTAGCTATCTCTTCACAATCTTCTTTCCCTTCTTTTTCGAAAATGGAGTTCTTCTATGGAACGGACGTCCTTTAGGTAGGGTGGTCCTGCTTCTTCTTGTGGTGTATGCTACTACTTCATCATCGTCGTCATGTTCGATCCTCGGGTCGCCGTACTTGTCGAAGTCTTGCTCATTGGCTACTCCATCCATTCCGATGATCTTCCTTTTGCCTCTCCTCACGACAACACGACTGGGCTTTGGCGGGTCAGTAATGAAGAAGCATTGGTCCACTTGGGAAGCCAGTACCCATGGCTCATTTTTTGCGGTGACGTTTGCGCCCGTGGTCTTGGATTTGGCTTCGGGTATAACCATGGTGGTGAAATACCGGTCTTCTTTTATGACGTTCTTGGCCCATCTGACACGGAACATCGGGACCTTCTCTCTAGCGTAGCTCAGCTCCCAGATCTCCTCGATCCTTCCGTAGTATCTGTCCTTGTCGTTACCGGTGTAGGATTCCATCGTTACCCCGGAGTTCTGATAACCATCGCTCTTCATGTCCTTGGCCTCGGTGTAGAATGTGTAGCCGTTGATATCGTACGCCTCATAGGTCATCAGGTTGTGCTCGGCGCCCTGTGACAAGGCGAATATGAGTTGTTCTTCCGCGGAAGAATCCTCATGTAAAGGGTACGACAGAAGCTTCTGCTTGAACCAACGCGTGAAACATGAGTTGTGCTCTTTGAGTATATCTCCGTCCGTCCTCTGTTGGCCTTGGTCATTGTACGTCTTCTTAATAAAGGTTTTGTGCTGTACCACCCAAGGATCGACCATGTCTATGTGTTGTAGCGCGACTAGGTTTGCTCTTTCAAAGTCGGCGAGTCGACCATCGAAGTCGACATGCATTTCGCGGCGACCCTCACGGTAACCCCATCCAGCGAGCCTGCCGAGGTGCCTGTTGACGGGCAGACCAACGGGGTTCTCGATGCCTAGATAATTCGTGCAGTAGGAGATGCACTCTTCGGTCAGAAAGCCCCTGGCTATGCTTCCTTCTGGACGTGACATGTTGCGAACGTATCCTTTGATGACACCATTCATCCTTTCGAACGGCATCATGCTGTGCAGGAACGTCGGCCCGAGTTGGATGATATCCTCCACTATATGGACCAGCAGATGCACCATAACGTCGAAGAATGCGGGCGGGAAGTACATCTCAAGCTCGCATAGAATTACCACGATCTCTTCTTGTAGCCTTCTGAGTTGCCTCACGCCAATCGACTTCCGAGAGATGACGTCGAAGAAGTTGCATAGGCCAAATAGCGTTTCACGGACGTGCGTGTCCATGATCCCATGGATTGCAACTGGAAGTATCTGTGTCATCAGCACGTGACAGTCGTGAGACTTCATCCCGCTGAACTTCTGCTTCGCTGGGTCTAGGTATCTGCTTATCTTCCCCGCGTAACCGTAAGGAAGTTTTACTCCTAGGAGGCAGGTGAAAAACTGCTCGATCTCCTCCTGACTTAGAGTGAAGCACGCGGGAGGGTAGTCATTTCCGGTCTTCTTGGCCTTTTTGCCTTTGCGACGACTTTCTGTGTCCTCCTTCGCCTCATCATCATCATCATCATCATCATCATCATCATCATCATCATCATCATTAGCGTGAAGCTCCTGCCTGATGCCCATTGATTTCAAGTCTGCCCTTGCTTTCGGCCCATCTTTGGTCCTCTCTGGCATGTTGAGCAGGGTACCAAGCAGACTCTCGCACACGTTCTTCGTGATATGCATGACGTCAAGGCTGTGAGGCACACGGTGGATCTTCCAGTACACGGGTCATCGTCGCGAAGCCACCTTCGATGTCCCATGAACACGGTTTTCGAAGACCCGGGATCTCTATCTAGCTGGCGATACATTGTGTCATCCATGCACCTTACGCATCCAGAAAATCCGTGGACTACCTGCCCCGCGAGATATCCGTAACCGAGATAGTCGTGCACCGTCGTGAGCAGTGCGGCTCTCATAGGGAAATATTCTTTCTCTGCGGCGTCCCACATATTGGCTGGTGTTTTCCACAACGTGTCAAGCTCCTCTTTCAGCAGCCCCAGATACAGATTGATGTCGTTCCCTGGTTGTTTCGGCCCTTCAATTAGCATACTCATGTGAATGTACTTCCTCTTCATGCACAACCAGGGGGGAAGGTTGTACATCCACACAAATACAGGCCAGGTGCTATGTGTGCTTCTCTGGCTGCCAAACGGATTGACTCCATCGGTGCTCGCGCCCAGCACGATGTTCCTTGGATCGTTCCCAAATTCTGAGTCTTCGAAGTTCAACGCTTGCCACTGGCTCGCATCCTTAGGGTGACTCAGCATCTTGTCTTTTTTATCTATCTCCGGATCATTTGCGTCATCTTCTCGCTTCTTCTCCTCCCTATCCGTGTGCCAACGCAGGAGCTTTGCTATCTTAGGGTCCGCGAAATAGCGCTGCAGACGAGGAGTGATTGGAAAGTACCACACCACTTTTCGAGGAGCATTCTTCCTCTTCTTGTATCGAGTGACGCCGCACACCGGACATATGGTAGACTCCGCGTGCTCGTCCCGATAAATGATGCAATTGTTCATGCACACATGGTATTTCACGTGCGGTAAATCGAGAGGACACACGATTTTCTTCGCCTCCTCCAAACTGGTCGGGCACTTGTTCCCCTTGGGAAGACGTTCGTGCCAGAATGACATGTTCTCGTCGAAGCATGCGTCAGTCATTTTGTGTTTTACCTTCATCTTTAGAGCCATGAGCGTTACTTTCAGGCAGGTATCCTCGGGCCTGCATCCTTCATACAATGGAGTAACCGCGTCTAACTCAAGTTGATCCAACTTGGCTTTCTCTCGGGCGGCAGCTCTGGCGTTATCCGTCTGCTTGAGAAGCAGCTCTTGAATATGAGGGTCCTACACCCAGCCCATCGATGGTCCAGCGTCGTCTACTCCGCCGGCATCATCATCTTCATGATCATGCCCGTCGCCTGCTCCGACATCTTCCTCATCATCATGTCCTGCATCTTCTACATGATGACCGTGTACAGCATTACCATCGTGATCATCTCCTGGGGATTCTTCGTCTTCTCGCCCGCCCGAGCCGCGGTGGTTGTCTTGCTACCCTTCCTCATTTCTTGCCCGACCCCCATGGACGACTTGGTAGTCATCTTCATCACCTTGCCACCGATAGCCATCCATGAAACCACGCAAGAGCAGGTGGTCCCGCACCTGCCCGGAATCCGGGTCCGCAATAAGGCTCTTCAGCTTCCATCTTCGACACGGACATCTTATCTCCGTCTCGTTCTTTTGAAGCATCTCGGCCTTCGCGGACCTCAAAAACCTATTCACGATGCCTTCGGTCATCGTGCGGACCATGGTCGCCTGCGGGGTAGAGCAAAACGATATTTTAGAACCAAACAAAAATTTGGCATGACTTTCCCTAAAAATAGGACCAAAAAGAATGCTTAATGCCAAAATTCTCGCCGAAACGGAAATGAATCAACATTCCGGCAAAATATTGGTAACTATCGCATTTCAAATACCGGTACACCTCCAAACACAAACATATTTGCAACACCACAAACATATGCAACACCACGAACATACATAGATCTAGCTAGGCCGTAAAAAGTGCATGTGCACATTGTTGTAGGGAGAACAACATAAATATAGCTTCCCCCCTTACTTACCTATTATAACAAGGTAATTTAACCACTTAATTTGAATGAATCTATGGTGGAAATGAGGTGAAAAAGAGGAGGCACCCGAAACAAGGAGGAGGTGGAGAGAATGAAGTGGGGAGAAAGTGAGTGTGGGTAGGAGAGGGCTGTCCAAAATATCTTGTTGCTGCCCACTTACTAATGGCGCACCAGCACTAAATGCGCCATTAGTAATCCAGGTAACTAATGGCGCACCTTCTGGCGGTGCGCCATTAGTAGTTTTGCAAAAAAAATACTAATGGCGCACTGATCCGCAGTGCGCCACTACTAGATTAAACTACTAATGGCGCACTTTATCCTGATGCGTCATTAGTATGTTTGGATAGGCGCACTAGTTAATTTTTTTTAATACTAATGGCGCACCCTTTGCACCGTTCGCCATTAGTAGTTACTATTATTAATGGCGCACTACGTCCGGATGCGCCATTAGTATGTTTGGACAGGCGCACTAGTTCAAAAAAAAAAATTTGGTACTAATGGCGCACCCTTTTCCTGGTGCGCCATTAGTAGTTACAAGTACTAATGGCGCACTTTATCTGGATGCGCCATTAGTATGTTTTGACAGGCGCGCTAGTTCAAAAAAAATTGATACTAATGGCGCACTCTTTGCCTGGTGCGCCATTAGTAATTTCAACTCTAATGGCGTATCAGAAGGTGGTGCGCCATTAGTATATACTAATGGCGCACCTACTCTCTGGTGCGCCATTAGTGTCAATCCCATCTATAGCCCGTTTTCTAGTAGTGTTGATAAGTCTACTAGGTAGTCATACTAGCATATATATGGTTCAACAGCCACACGCATGCATATGAAGTTCTAGATGATGTCGATGACGACCATCATCCTCAAGCCTGGGCGGTGGGTGTTCCTGATAGTTCATAAGTCTACTAGGTAGTCATACTAGCATATATATGGTTCAACAGCCACACGCATGCATATGAAGTTCTAGATGATGTCGATGACGACCATCATCCTCAAGCCTGGGCGGTGGGTGTTCCTGATAGTAATTAGGATTGCCTGTCCAACATGAAGATTCTTGCCGACGAGGAAGCTCTTCCATCCAACCGAGTTGAAGTGTGTGCGACCGTCCGTGTCCACGCCGTACGCACATGTGGTGAGGGAGCCCCTTGCGGTAAGGCGTATTCCAGCAGAGCTTTCTTCATCAGGCTTGATACCACAACTCTCAGATAGGCTCTTTGGCAATTTCTAAATAAGAAAAATATATCAATTAATAAGTAGCCTCACACATTCTACACGAAGCATATATATCATCGGACTCTACACTAAGCATATATATCATCGGACTCTACACTAAGTATATATATCATCGGACTCTACACTAAGTATAACAATAAAGCATATAAGATTCACTAAGCATATATATCATCGGACTCTACACTAAGTATAACAATAAAGCATATAAGATTCACTAAGCATATAAGATTCAGTAAGCATATAAGGTTCAGTAAGCACATTTATCATCGGACTCTACACTAAGTATAACAATAAAGCATATCATCAAATTACTCTAAAAACTACAGTAAATGCAACATACCATCATATGCCGATCAACCATGGTACTTGTCAGGCGGGTCACGAATGGCACCCCGACGAAGTCAGCACGTGGCGGAATGATGTCTCATAGGTTGCACACCTCCTCCTCGCTCAACTTCATTCTTTGAGCTACGATGGCATCACCGAGTGGGTCATCATCATCCTCATTATCCTCATAATCTTCTGCTTTGTTGATATAAATCACGACCAGCTTGGGTCTTTCAGCTCTGAAGGAGAAGCTGATCAACTCACCACCGGTGATACGCATGCTGTCGATGAAATGGACCCATCCATCTTCTCCCACCCGCGTCATCTTTCGTCCTTTCTCGGTCTCCATAGTGTAGGGGCCCCCAGGAGCCTCAAATGTCACAGAGTCTCCAGTCAGATTGTTGAATTCTGACCTCACATTGCATGGGACGATCTGTGTACAAAAAGCAAAATGATATATAAACGATGCATTAATGCCAATAACACTAAAAACAAAATAGTAGTTACTAGTTTCATATAATTTATTACCGTCGCATGAAGAAAACTAGACTCGAAGTAGATGCCAAACAGCGTGCCAGTTGCAAGGCTGCTGGCGCACCTTGACTTGCACCATCGACATGGTAGTGGTGGTGGTGGTGGCGCCATTTTCCTAAAGCAATATGATTAAAGGATTAACGATCCAAAAAGTAAACATAAAGTTTTCATAGCTAGAGTTCACATGGCAAGCAAAATAACAACTAAAAAGTAAACATAAAGTTCAGTCCAACAATCACAAATTGCAAAAGTAGAGTGATTGTTTGATAAAACACAAGAAAGCTAGCAATCTCGTAAACTAATGTCCCCAACTATTCAGATGAAGCATCGCTATCAGCATGAAATTTGCACTAAACACAAGGTTAAACAATACTAGTAGCTCAATAATCTAGAGATGTAACAAACAAATATATGGCAAAACATAACAATACTTTGATCTCATCTCATCTTCGTTAATCACAACAAAGCACACTAAATAAACTACCCCCTTCTCATATCAGTAATCCTAAATCTTGATGATTTCTCACAACAAAGCACACTAAATAAACATGAGCTTGTAGCTTTGTCTCTCACATGAACAACACCTATACAACATCCTATAGAAGGGCACTTGATACAACCCGAACCGAGCACTTACACTCCTATAGAAGCAATATCCATAACATCACATCAGAAAAGTCGAAACCGCCCAACCACAAAGCAAAAAATCAAACATGAGCCAGCCCAATCCAATGCCAAATCATGTCAGCAACAACCAACCCAAATCCTCTACTCTCTCCCCTATGTGATACTAATTAACAGTAGGATCTAGAGATGCATATGTGATACTAATTAACAGTAGGATCGATTGGAGCCATGCATCGAAGCGCGGAGCCACCATGCAATCGCTAAATCCCAAAACATGGCGAGCCACCGCGGCAAATCGATTGGAGCCCCTACGACGAACACTAACCGAGAGATCGAGAGGAGCTACTGTGGCGCGCGCAGGGAGGAGGAGATCGAGAGGGGGACTTATGGGGCTGGAGCGTCGGAGGAGGCGAGAGGCGACCGCGCGTGGTGGTGGCGCACGGCACCGTCGACTGGGGTGAGGCGGCCGGGGATGAACCCTAAGCGCGGCGGCGTCGCCGTCGGGCGGAGGGGATCGATTGTGTGAGACGAGGGGGGGGGGTGCGGCCGGGGGCGCTCGCGGGCCGGTTTTCTTTAGCTATAGTAGTAGCGCTGGTTGCAGCACCACACTACTGCTAAGCCCACCAGCTGTAGCACCTTTTCAGAACAAACGCTACAACTAAGTGGGCTACAGGTGCTGCCCTGCGGCCCATGTAACAGTAGCGCGGCCCAAACAAACAAACACTGCTGCTATATGTTAGTAGTAGCGTGTTTTCTACACAGCGCTACTGGTAATTACTAGTAGCGTGGGTTCACAAAAACTCGCTACTGGTAAACTTCTATCTATAAGCATTTTCCTAGTAGTGCATGTGAAGAATTTGCTTTTTGAGGGCGCCCGTGATTTCCAGATGAGGTTCGCCGTAGGTGCCACTTCTCTCACCCAGAACTTGGCCGAATATGCCGAGCGAACCATGAACTGTCCATTGGCCTCCCAAGACCATGAAATTTCGTCGTGCATGTTCTCCGTAGGCTCCCAAGCAATAACCTCATGCCAAAGTAGAAGGAATTCCTGCAAAGCATCCAGTCCTAAGTTTTGACCCACATCTTGTGCCCATGATCCATCCTCCAAGGCCTGACCAACCATCCTGGTATCCTGGCCGAGCGGATCACTGGTTTGCACCGTCCTCATGACCTCCACCTCCTCTTTAGCCGTCTCCGGATGAATCTGGTTGCACCGCCATGGTTTTGGTAAGATTCGATTGAATTACAGCAGGGAGTGAATTATAGAAAACATCGACATTGAATGCTAGGGTTGCAGGAACCAGACTTCTATGGAATTGTGCCAAAAATCATTAATGCTGAGGCTATTTTTTTTACAGAAAACAGTAGTTGGCGGTTTTACTCGTTCTGGTGATGATTATGACATGTGGATCCCGCAAATGATGACATGACATAACGGTTTGCAGGCGATGCCTGTTAGGAGAGGTGAGGCAGAGAACGTACCAAGCCTCCTTTAATAGTAGATATATGTGCAATTTTTGACCATGTTACACCTGGTCACTGCTTAGTACGGCAATCAAATTTTTTTGTCGAGTGTCCAGTACAAACCCTTACAGTTGGGGGCCCAACTCGTTGTTTGGCTATACACCTAGGAGTGACTAAGACAAACTTGCAACCTCTATATTCACTCCTCAGTGGTACTTAACGACGCCACCACTGGTCGGTTGCCAAGCAAGCCTTCAGTGGTGTCCGGTCAGAGGCTACCTTTTATGCAGTAGTGGTGTAAATATTGCAATATATTTGTCTAATCAATCATATGATTCTCCAAAGTACTCCAAGGAAATAAAAAGAGTGGCTACTTCAATCACAAGTATATTCATATGAACAAGTGGAATCAGAACAACAACGGTTTTTAAAATATCATCAAAATATTGTAGCCATGCATGGAGTAATAAGACCCAATCATCGGTCTCACCATGATACATATACTTTCATAAAACTAGATGACACCCCGCACATTGTTGCGGCAACTCTTAGCATTACACATATGATAATACATAATTAAATAACTTTGTTTGGACAATAGAGATATGATCTTAAGATGAAAAATTCTAATAAACACAATACTTTTACTATAATTATGATCATAGCATAATGTGAATTATGCAATAAGTTTTCTACTAAATGTAGTGATATGACATAAGTAATTTTGTATGAGTAAATAATTTTCCATATCTACATAATTGTTATGACATCAACAAAGATGAAAACTAAAACCGGATATACCCATTGTAGTAGCTTGCTACACTTGATGGCGAGTGATGGAGCTCCAATATAAAAATAAGAACAAAATCAATCAAGATCATCTAAACAAAAGAGTCCTTTAGATAATAGCATGAGGCTTATACATAGCTAAATACCAATCCAAATTATCCATGTAGTTAAAAACGACAACCACATGCAACCAACTAACCATATGCGGTATTCTCTTAGTGTGGCTCACCCAGCGGACATGTGGTTTGTATATTCGAGATTCAGCTTGCTTCTATACTACAACACACAGGGGAGAAACAAAATTCATCTTGTACATATTAAGAACATTGGTTGACACAGGAACATTCAGCTTGTACACACCTGTATTGTTGGTTTGCTCGCACCATTCTCCACCGGTGGTAGATCGCCGATTGTATCCCTCACAGCTATGGAGTAAAAGGAGACCCTCTAGCCCTGCTCCTGGCATCTACATATCATTTTCCTTGTAGTATTGATTTTAAGATTGGAGCTGGTGAAGAAATGCATCAGTTCAGGCCGTCAGGTGGAAGAGTCTCCCCAGATACATGAGCCCAAATGAACATTGCCTCTAAAATCCCGAGTCAAAGCTGTGAACATGCACAGAGGTTTAGAACATTTGGAAGTGAAAATAATACCATTACACACTTAAGGGAAAACAGAGAAGTGCAAGTGTGTCAAGCAGCACCTTATCCCATCTCCAGGAATGATGCTAGTGTGGTTTTTTCCTTTGTTGAATGAAACAAAGCTCCTTACATTTTCCAAAAGGAAGAACCTATAATGCTGAAGTACTCTGCAAAGTACAGGAATGTCAAAATCACTTGGTGCTGAACTTTGCTACATGGACTCTGATTGAATCTGTTCGTCCCAGAAAACCTCATCAGAAAAATAGAATTTACTTTCATCCTTTATAATAGTATAAGAGTGGCCAAAGATGCACAAAGTGTCAGACAACCGTGCATATTATTAAAAAAGCCTGAACCATTCCTTGGTATATGGTAGAGGCAATCATCCCGTCTTCTTCCTCTCCGACAGCGCACCATGCTGACTGGCTCGTCCAGCATGTCGATGAGCAGCCGAAAGAACCTTGGTGGTGCTGCGACGGCGCGGGGTTTGTGTGAAGGCTGACGCGATCGGGAAAGCTGATACAGATGGTCAGAGGTGGCTGGCCAGGCGAAGCCAACGTGTGGGGAGGGGGCACCGGGGAGGTGCTATGGGTGCCGGTGACGCGTTGCGAGCGTGCCGAGGCGCTGTCCTGGCAGGACGTCGAGGTCGGGCAAAGCTGAGGTGGGGCACCAGGGAGACGTTGCGGGTGCCAAGGACGCACTGTGGGCGTGTGGCAGCGTTGTGCAAGCGCGATGTAGTGGTGCGCCATCGATATTGATTTGCAGCGACTACTTGATTAACTGCATATTATGAGGTGTGTGGAGATCGAACAACCGGGTCTTTTTGGCTACTTCGTCTGTTTAGAAGACGGAAGAACAAACGACCGTGGCGAAAGTACTATTCTGAGCTCGAGCTCAGATGAGCTCGATATCTCAGCCTTCAGCTAGCGTCCAGATTCGGATCATCTCACATGTATTACTCTGTATTCCAAGCTGTATGTGCGGCTTCTTTCCTGACCCTGGCCCATGCAACTGCCGCATTTAATGTGACTGCCGTTACCCCCGCGAGACGGCTCAGCCGGCCAGCTGCGTCTTGGGCCACGGCTCAGACCTTACCTTCCAAACGGTGGTCGCTGACCGTCCAAACCGCCCCAATAATTGTGCACCACAGCCGCCCCTAAATAAAAAAATAAAAATGCGGCCAAGCGATCCATCCTTCCTCCCGAAGATTCCTTCTCCTCTCCCATTATCTTCTTCAACTTGGCCTGGTTGACATTTGCCTCCGAACGCTCTCAGCAGGAATCTGAATCCATGCTGCTTGGATTACAGAGAAGAACCAAACAATGGAAGGACAGGAGGAATCCAGAAAACTTCGAGTACGCACCTCATTGCTGGTCGCCGGCCCTCCAGGCTCCATACAGCGTCAGGCCTCTCAACACAGAATCATATCCATCGCTTGCTGACGCTTTCATCTCCTTGTACGCCCTTACCTAAAAAAAAACTCCTTGTACGCCCAAAGGAACTCTCCCACCTTTGTGTTTTCAACTCCTACTCCAAGATCAGCCACAAGCTATCAGGCAGCTACCTCTAGTGCCCTCCTTTTATGATCTTAGTGGCAGCTGTGTCCCACCCATGCTGTTCAAAATTCAAACATTCGAAGGGCATCCAGATGGACACTTGGCGTCCACCATCAGACAATAAATTGACATATCTAACAACCTGTGCACTATTTGCATCACAACCATTCTAGAGGAGCCGCATGCCAAATCACAAGTCATGTTAAATCTAAAAAAAATAAGGCACCTAACACGATGCAGACCACAGCCTGACGACTTTCATTATTCAGGCATCCACCAAAATTCAGAAACAACCGAAGCAGTACAACACCTGGGCCAATAAAACAGAGATCATCACGTGCCACCGGGTGTTCCCTTCGTGTTTCAACTTCATCTTGTCGTTGTGAAGACTTGTCTCGGTAGGATCCATGACGAGAAGATTCCATTCTTCAACGTCGACCACGTAGAAAGAGTACCCATCCATCATACACACCGGGAGAAACAACTGCGTGAACACACACAACAGCAAAATGTTATAGCATCGCCCTACTGGTTATGCAAAAAACCATATGGAAATTTATTTTGCATTACCTTCTTTGTCCATTCTATCCTGAATCGAAGCACATCTTCCCGCATCATATTCCGTGGTAGTTCATAGTCAGGCTCTTTATAACTGAAAATTAACTTCTGAAAACAATTTGTGTTACAACTTACAACAGACTACACACTATAAAACATGCAACAACTAGTGCAGACATTGCTTTCACGTGCCACAAAATAGATATCAAACATATGTCTCCATCTTATTTTCCATGATCCATACATCCTCGCATCCTTGAATATCAACATGTATGAAATTACTGTCCAGCCGAGATTGGTTAATTCCCCCATCAGGACCAAACTCAGCTATGAAATCATCATCACACAGGAGGACCAAAGTCATAAAGACATGTTTGAACCATTTCCTGTGAGCAATGACACATATTTATTCGTTACCACTTTTCTATAGCCTTGTGTCGAATTAGCAATTTTAGATATGTTACAAATGTACTGACCTGTCAAGGTCTGATCGTGTGCAGCGCAGCATCCTGTCGTAGAAATGAAGCACATTCCGAGCATTTGGTTCATCGTGCTTAAGCCCAACCTTTTTGGGGAACTTATCACCGATCTCCCCTTTCACTTCAACCCTCACCACTCCTACTTGCAACCTTAGGTTCCTTGCCGTCCAGCTACATACTCTGCCTGCACAGCCATCAAGAAGACTTGCCATCGGTAGAAATGCATAGTATTTATCGCATCAGAAATGTGCAAACTTCACATACTCCTCACCGTGCCATTACCTAGAATATGTCTGGATGGGCATGCTTAGTTTTGAGTGGCGGGGTACTCATTCCATCCTCTGCCAGGACGCTAGGGTGCACTGCCACAACAGAAAATTAAGCTAGGACTACTCCAGCAAATCACCCCTCGAGCATCACTATGGGAAATGTACTCTTCTGCATCATAACCTCAAGCGGGAAATATTCGTATGTATGTCCGACGTGCTTATTAACATTAGCTTCTTCTTGATATACTAAAAGAAAATGGTTCATGCAAAGCTATGCCATGGAAACTTAATGAAACCACTACACCGGCATAGGAGAAAACACTCACTGCCTTCTCAAACGCGCCTACACGGGTTGGCCAAGGTGCCCTGGTTGGGCCAGCGGCACCAATCCGCAACCTGAAAATGGATTAGATGTTGTGTCAACCATTATAATTCACTCACCACAAATTTGCAATTGAAACTATGGTAAAACTGGTACATTAAACAATGGATTACTAGCATGAATAACATAAGCAACAATGCATGTCCATACATAGCCTGAAAATTCAAAACTTCAAATTCTTCAGAGGACCAGCAATAACCAGTCATACTTTCACGGTAATCCACAGCACACGATGAGTTGTTATGGGGCTCATAGATTGAAGTAACAGTACAAACCAACCAGCAATAACACCAATTCGTATCACATAATCATTTTCTACCGGCAAAAAAATCAAGCAAGAATTCAAGTCCATCCAAAGTCTCTATTTATTAATAACAGTTTTTAAATTTATATTCCATTCCCCTCACCTCTTATTCCAAGCAGAGCCTGGGGAGTTATCTTCCCCGTCGACAGCTCAGACGTATGAGGCGAGCTGTCCCTTCTCACCACTGCCGCCTGCGCCGTGCTGCAGATTAGCCATTCGGCATTCGCGGCTCATTGACATCGCCTGTGTAGTGCTGCAGATTCGCCCTTGGCCGCTCATTGCCGCCGCTCCTGACGCCCCGCAGACCCGCCCGTCGCCGCTCAAGACCGTGCCCTCCTGCATTGTCACCTCCACCACAGTTCGCCTTGTACGATCCGCTGACAAACCTTCTGGCACCAGATTCTCCCCGACCTCCTCAATCATAGTGGATCCATGGCATTGAAAGCAGAGAGGACTAAGCAGTTTGACGTACACACTTCAAATCGGGCGCTATGCTAGAAAAAATCGCACCAAAGGGGCACACCTGCGGATCGGATGCATTAGGAACTCCATGGCGCGGCAGTCGCCTCTTCTTTTCCTCTTGACGAAAATGCTTGCGGCTCTGGGGTAGAAGATTCAGGGGCCGCAGGGCTTGCAGTCAATGCGCGTCTGCCGTCCTTTGATGGAAAGTGAATTTTCTGAGCCACGGATCAGATGAATACTAGTGATTCTGGCCCACGACATGTATGGGTGTGTTCTTAGCTTGTACTTTTCAAGCAACATGTACCACCCCCTCTCAAATTCGTACCCCGTTAGCATGTGGTTCACCACATTATGGAACTCTGCTCGGAACTCACTTTTCTTGGTGTACAAAGCACCCAAGGACCCCTTTGCCATTTTTAGGATGTGCCACTTGCACCACCTGTGCGTGGTGTCCGACATTCTGCTCTTGATCGCTAGCTCCATGGCTTGGTTCTGGTTTGCATAAAGCGAAGCCGAAACTTTAGCTTCCTATGGTTGCTTTCTTGCCTGTTAAATATTTCAACATAAGCAGCAATGACATGACAATATGTGACGAATTTACCTATAAGTATGGTCACCGGTGGATCATCACCCATCATTCTCTGAAATTCGGTGAAAACCCACTCCAAACTCTTCGCTGTCTCATCGCAAACAAGAACTCCAGCCAATATGGTACTCTGGAAATGATTGTTAACACCAAGAAACAACCCGAAAGGCATGTCGTACAGGTTTATCTTATACGTGGTATCAAATGTTATGACATCTCCAAGAAATATGTACTGAAGCCTACTGCTGCCGCTAGTTATCAGCTTCCAAGAAATGTGTACTGAGGTTGTCAATCTTGCCATCGTTATCAGCTTGAACTCTGTATGTAATGTGGGATCCTTCCCTCCAATCTCTTCAAACACATGCATCGTCTTCCTCATATCATCGTTTGCCTGCTCCCAGTTTATCTTCCCACACTGATTAGGCAAAGACCTTTTCATGAATGGAACATTCCCCGATGTAAACATGAATATGCTTGTGTGATGGCCATTGGCAAGTGGATCGTCTCCCCAAAATTAGGTGAAGGTGAATGGTTGTGACTCTCTTTGTGCTCTGCAATGTACCAACATTTTTCCTCGGCCCACAAAAATCTTATCAGAGCTGGACATTGACACTGGCAGGACCTTGTGTTCTTTACACCAGTCTTCCCCTGGAGCACGAATACAATTTAGCGTCAATGCACGAAACGAAAGCCGAGGCAGAAATGGACGCATCATAATGCTGAACAAATAGCATTCAAGAAAAGACCAGTAACCAAGAAAAGACCAGTAACCAAGCACCCACAAACTATTTCCCACACGCATTTCATCCTCTTGACATTAAGTCGGCTATTTTTCCATACCTTATGCCAAATCCCTTCTCCCAAGAATATAGATTGCAAAAATTATAAGCCTCACCCAACGATTCAAATGAAGTCCCCGGAACTGGAGAGATCACAATTTCAGATGGATAATCGGTAAAACATCATAACAGCATTCTCGAATGCAGTAATATGATTCGGGTGCGGTGCTCTGCTGGGTGCAGCGGCACCAATCCTCAACCTGCACACACCAACATATCTCTAATCAAATTTCTAAAAAGAATAAGCCCGCAACACTCAAAGAATTTAGCTCCATATGAATGATTTGGTCAGACATGTCTAAAATCAACACCGCATCTACCCAACCCACCACCGGAATTCTGAATTTCCTAATGCAAACACCAAGTTTTCACACTCACAACTTATTCCACCCAGACTTCTGCGGCTGCTGCAAAACCATCAGATGTACCCTCATATCGCCATGGGCAAACACAGGGCCTGTCGCCAAGCCTACGGCCGCAGTCACAGGGGGGCGGCACCAAGCTCTCCCCCACATCTTCAATGAAACAAGATCTGAAAAATTGGAAGCTCCTCTGTCAGCCACGAAAGCAATCCGCCTACAAACCGAGGAGAGACCGCAGGGAAAAGCACGGATGCGCGTACCTGCCGATTGGTTACATCGGAAAATCCATTGTCGCTCGCCGCCGTAGCTCCGCGTCTCTATCTCACAGGGACCCTCGATCTGGGTAGGGGAGGCGCTCGCGCCTGCATCGAATTCCTTGGCAGCGCACGGAAAGGAAACAACCTGAGCCACGGATCAGACGTCACTCCGGTTCCGAGCCACGGCTCAACTCGTCGACGGCGGACGGGCGTCCAACCCCGCGTTATCTCAGGCTGTATTGCGCCGTCTGCTTGGCCCACGACCCACACATGATGGATACGTATTTCCATCGCGTAATGATTTCTTGGCAGCCCATCTGGATGCGTATAAGAAAAAGGCCCAGATCCCAATGGGGTTACGAACGACCTGGATATCGAGCGCATCTGTGCTCACGCTCAATTACTCCACGTCCCGACCGTGGATCTTATAAAAAAAAGCAAACGACCCGGGGAAGGCAGCGTATCACACGTGTGGGCCATTGTGGTACTAATTAAAGTTGTATCACACGATATTCCCTCAAGAGCAAAGTTGTGTCACATTATTCGCTGGATTTTTTCAGAAGTGGTATGTGTGGGCCATGGGTGATGATGTGGATAGCTTGCATGTTAAGAGAAATAGGTTAGTGGGGATGAACTATTTAGGTATTATAGATACAGTAACAATTTCCAGAGACAATTCTACTTAATGGAAGATTTGAAATGACAACACAGTTGGTCGCTGAATGGTCATTGTTTTTCATTTGCAATCTTTTTTTGACCAAAAACAATTGGTCAAAAGCTGATCGTATTTAATAAAACTTAACGACCTTCTCTGTAATATGGTCGTAGAAGGCAATGACCAAAACAAAAGGTCATAGGTGCTACGACCTTTTGTTTTGGTCGATGTTGTCTGCCTAAGCCATGTCGGATCCGACGTGGCAAGCTGACGTGACAAAATTGCGACCAATTGAATTGGTCGTTGATAAGAATCAGCCTGATCCAATTTGGTGTTTTACATGGGCCGAGCCTAACAAATTCAGTTTATTTATAAAAAAATCATGTCAATTTCAGTAAGCTACATGGGCCAAGCCCAACATTTCAACCTCGTTTTTTTGGGCCATGGTCATTTTACAATCTATTTCTTTTTGGGCCTACGCCTTTTTATTTTCTTGGTTTTCACCTTTTCACAATTGATTTTTTAGCGATTTTGTTCAATTTTTCATAAATTGTTTGATTTGTGGCCTTTTTATGGCCCAAATAGTATTTGTTCCATTTCTGATGTATCAACAATAAATGATTATCACCTAAAAAACAAAAATTGGTCAATATTTCCAATATTTCAATCACACATTTTTTCACAAATTACGACCAAAATGAGTATATTATATATATTACAATCATGCCGTGGTTCACATCATCCAGGAATTTAGAACACCCCGGAACACCCAGGAAGTGCTGCTATGAAGTAAACACCTAGGAACATAAAACACCCAGGAACATAAAACTAGCTACAAAGATGAAGCATTCCCTTCTTCGAACTTCTTCAGCCTAGAGTACCTGAAGAAGAGAGGAAATGATCGTTATCATGGCTACCAATTCAGAATGAAAGCAATATCTTCCAACAAAGAATAGTTAGGAAAAGAATAATGAATAGAATAATAAATAGATACATGATACGTCTCCAACGTATTTATAATTTATGAAGTATTCATGCCATGTTTACAACACTTCTATATGATTTTGGTATGATTTGATTAGAACTAATCCAGACTGGCGTTGTTTTCAGCAGAACTACCGTGGTGTCATTTTTTTTGTGCAGAAATAGAAGTTGACGAACGAGCTGAAAATTAACGGAGAATATTCTTGGAAAATATAAAAAATACAGGAACGAAAAGATATCGGAGAGTAGTCCTGATGGGACCACAAGGGTGGGGGGCGCCCCCCTAGGGCGCACCCCTGCCTTGTCATCGCCTCATGGACCCCCTTGACTTGTCCCCGACCCTAACACCTCCTATAAACCCAAAACCTCCAGAAATAAACCTAGATTGGGAATTCCGTCGCCAGAAGCCTCTGTAGCCACGAAAAAACAATTGGGAGCCCGTTTCGGCACCCTGCCGGAGGGGGAAACTATCACCGTGGCCATCTTCATCATCTTAGCGGTCTCCATGACGAGGATGGAGTAGTTCACCCTCGGGGATGAGGGTATGTACCAGTAGCTTTGTGTTTGATCTCTCTCTCCCTCTCTCTCTCTCTCTCTCTCTCTCTCATTTTTGACTTGGCACGATCTTGATGTACCGCGAGCTTTGTTACTATAGTTGGATCATATGGTGTTTCTCACCCTCTATCTTCTTGTGATGAATTGAGTTTTACCTTTGAGGTTTCACCATTATCGGATTGAATGCTATTATGGATTCGAGAACACTTGATGTATGTCTTGCGTGGGATACCCATGGTAACAATGGGGTATTCTATTGATTCACTTGATGTATGTTTTGACACTCAACTCGCGGATTCATCTGGAGACATTGGAATAATCTATGCATATAGGGGATGATGCACATTTCCATTCTTGTTTCTCCGATAGAAATCTTGGGGCACTCTTTGAAGTTCTTTGTGTCGGATTGAATATTATGAATCTGAAGTTGTTTGATGCATATCGTATAACTGACCCACGGATACTTGTGGTCACATTGGAGTATCTAGCTGACATTAAGGTTGATTGGGGTGTGTCATATGGTGTTATTTTTGTTACTCTTTTTTGAGAGACAAGTGGGTCAATACATATATATGAATGAAACTCAACACAATTGATGGTAATAAAATAAAATTGTGAATATGATTTACGTACTTCATATTGTTCATCTGAGTAGCCCCGTTGAGAGGTCGAGTTGTAGATGAACTCGCAAACGTAGTATCCACATAAATTATTCCCGCCTTCCTGCCACAAGCACTTTTACGAGAAATAGAGTTCAATCAAACTAATAATCAAGCATGATAAATGGTATTGATGAAACTAGAATCAATGAGAGATGCACGGAACTAGCTAGTACTACTTACTTTGGGGTGTGTAAATCGCAGCTCATTCCGGTGAACTTTTTCCAAACCCTTCCAGGCAAAGGAAATGATTACTTGATATTAGCAAATGAATGAAAGTTGCCGATATGGTATGATAATGATCCATTGAACTTACTTCTGGAAAATCGCAGTCATGTTCGCATAATCCAGGGGATCTTTACGTCTCGAGTCTAAGATAGTTACTATTCCCCCGTCAAGTTTAATCTCTAGCAGAATAAAGTGGAAGCTGCGCATGCATAACTCATTAATTACATTACTATAACCTAGAGTAAGCGAAACTGAATATGCACAAGACAGTAACACTCACTTGAAGTTGTAAGGAAAGAGTATTTATCTTTGTTTTGTTGTCGAAGTAACGATTGTAGCAAGTTGTCCTCATTATATTTGACTCTCTTTTTTAACCAACCATTCATTTATGGTACTTGGGTTAATGAACCCAATGTCATAGATTTGTCCTTTTTTGCATTCGATGATCTTCAATCTGCATAATATAGTGAGGATAATTGTATATACATGCAATGAAAGAGCTAAGCTATAGAGACTTAATTACAGAAGTAATACTTACAAACAGTAGTTAGTCATGAGTTGTTTGTCGAGGGCGTCTTGATTGAATAACTGAAATAACTTCACAAATTCAACAGGCAGCAACTCAACTTCAAGGAGGTCATGCTCATCTTTAATTCTCACCATCATACTATCCTTCTCAAACTTCCTGCAGGTATCCATGTACCATTCATGCAATCTTCGCATCATCATTGTTAGAGGAGGATGATCACTTTTGACGTGAGGCTTCCCGTACTCATATCTGAAGATCTCTACTGCCTCTAATGTTTCAAACTCTACATCATCGCTCACGTAATCACCAGGATTGGTACCGGGTAATAGCCCCGAATGATTAGCAACGACATCGCTAGACACCTTGAGCGGGGGGCACGATTGCTTCGCCTGTTCGTCGAGCTGGGGAATTGTTTTCCAACTTCTTCGTTGTGCTAATCTTGCATCACTGGAAGTACTTCCCGACTGCTGCACATCTTCATATGTCTTTTTAATACAGTGAACATAGTTGGAATTCGGCGGAGGCGGTGGTGGTCGCTTCAGGGCATCCAGAGTGCGCTTCGCCTTCACCGGATCTACCGTTTCCTTCGGAGATGGAGGTTTCCGTGGAAAATGGTCCCTCACTTCGGTTGCATAGATGTCTATGTTTTCCTCATTGGTCCTCTCATATGGTAACTTTTCCGGAGCCTTGAGGCACAGACTGTATTTGAATTTCTTCCCGCCTCTGCTTGTACTACTAGCTGCCGGAGCGGCGGCGTCTCTCTTCCACCGTTGCTGACGCGGCGGAGTCCGTTGACACGCAAGAAGAGGCGGAGATGGAGGCGGAGTGCTCCGACGCGCAGGAGGAGGCGGAGGAGGAGGTAGAGTGCCCTCACGCGCCAGAGGAGACGGTGGAGGACGTGGAGTGCCTTGATCACTCGCCGGAGGAGGAGGAGGAGGAGCAGGCGGAGTGCCCTGACTCGCAGGAGGAGGAGGAGGAGGCGGCGTCCAGTTTGGAAGCTTGATGTACTCCTTCCTCCATAGACAGGTATTCCTTAAAGCAGGTCCCAGATGAATGTCCCCTTCACCTGTAGGGAAGTCAAGGTCCAGCTCCTCAAATCCCTCCATTATTTCATCCGTCGTCAGAAACAACATAGCCATGTGGAATCGGACATCAATGAAAAGTTCCCTCAGCTTGAGGAGGTATAACAGAGCCAACCGCTGTCTTCAAAGTCAGGTTCTGGCATTTTGTCATTAGCTCGCAATTTTCAGCCTCCATGATACTATCCACGGGGTAGCGAGGAGCCGTGAAATCAGGCATAATGAGCTCCTTGGAAGCCATGCTGCTTTCCGCTGAGATGGTGGAGTAGCTTCTGGGGCATCGTCGAAGCAAGGATCTTCGTGTCGTGATGTCTGCTAGAACTACGTCGGTATTTCCCCAAAGAGGAAGGGATGATGCAGCACAGTGACCGTAGGTATTTCCCTCAATGATGAGACCAAGGTTATTGAACCAGTAGGAGTACCACGTAACACAACGTAAACAGCTCCTGCACACAATAACAAATACTTGCAACCCAATGTGTTAAAGGGGTTGTCAATCCCTTTCGGGTAACGTCGCCAGAAAGCACATAGACGGGAGAAAAGTTGTAATAGATTGGATAAATAGATCGCAAATAAAATAAAGTACAACAAAGTATTTTTGTATTTTTTTGGTTTAATAGAGTTGAAAATAAAATCAAACAAAATAGATCACCAAGGCAAATATATTAAAGAAGAGACCCCGGGGCCGTAGGTTTTCACTAGTGGCTTCTCTCAAGAAAAATAGCAAACGATGGGGAAAACAATTGTTGTTGGGCAATTGATAGAACTTCAAATAATCATGACGATATACAGGCAATGATCATTATATAGGCATCACATCCAAGATTAGTAGACCGGCTCCTGCCTGCATCTACTAATATTACTCCACACATCGACCATTGTCCATCATTCATCTAGTGTATTAAGTTCATGGAAGAACGGAGTAATGCAATAAGAAAGATGACATGATGTAGAAAAGATCTATTTATGTAGAAATAGACCCCATCTTGTTATCCTTAATAGCAATGATACATGCGTGTCATTTCCCCTTCTATCACTGGGATCAAGCACTGTAAGATCAAACCCATCAAAAAGCACCTATTCCCATTGTAAGATAAATAGATCAAGTTGGCCAAACAAAACCTAAATATCAGAGCAGAAATACGAGTCTATAATCAATCATGAATATAAGAGATCAAAGAAGACTCAAATAACTTTCATGGATAAAAACATAGATCTAATCATAAACTCAAAGTTCATCGGATCCCAACAGACACACCGCAAAAATACTAACATCATCTGGATCTCCAACAGACCATTGTATTGAGAATCAAGAGAGAGAGAGAGAGAGGAAGCCATCTAGCTACTAACTACGAGCCCATAGGTCTACAAAGAACTACTCACTCATCATCAAAGAGGCACCAATGGACATGATGCACCCCTCTGTGATGGTGTCTAGATTGGATCTGGCGTTTCTGGAACTTGCGGCGGCTGAAATTGATTTTCGTCAACTCCCCTAGGGTTTCTGGAATATTGGGATATTTATAGAGCAAAGAGGCAGTGCGGGAGGCCACTGAGGTGGGCATAACCCACTTGGGCGCGCCTGGGCCCCTAGGCACGCCCTGGTGGGTTCTGCCCCCCTCGGGGCACCCCTCTAGTACTTCTTCATCCCAACTTGTGTCTTCTGGTACAGAACAAATCCACAAGAAGTTTAGCTACGTTTGGACTCCGTTTGTATTGATTTCCCGCAATGTAAAAAACAAGTAGAAAATATCAACTGTCACTGGGCACTATGTCAATAGGTTAGTACCAAAAATGATATAAAATGATTATAAAATGATTGTAAAACATCCAAGAATGGTAATATAACAGCATGGAACAATCAAAAATTATAGATACGTTGGAGACGTATCAGCATCCCCAAGCTTAATTCCTGCTCGTCCTCGAGTAGGTAAATGATAAAAACAGAATTTTTGATGTGGAATGATGCCTAACATGTTCATCACATATTATTTTCTTTGTAGCATGCACATTTGGACTTTTATATGGTTCAAAGCAATAGTCTAGTTTTGACGTGAAGACTTTAATACTCAAGAATATCAACAAGCAACAATGTCTTTAAAAATATTAGTGCTAAAGCAAGTTATCCCTAGCCCATTATGCTCAATCATTTATCCATTAATGAAACACACTCGAATACTAGCTATGCCCAATGATCAAGTACGATCATAGTGCCCCTTAGTTGGTGCTTTATAAGAGAAGATGGAGACTCAAGTTTAAAAATAAAAATTGCATAAAGTAAAAGAAAGGCCCTTCACAGAGGGAAGTAGAGATTTGTGGAGGTGCCAGAGCTCAAAGGGAAAATTGAGAGATAAAAACATTTTGGGAGGCATACTTTTCCCACCAACGAAAACAACTTAGAGTTCCCAACCCTTTCCATGCTAGATACACCATAGGCGTTTCCCAAACAGAAAATAAAGTTTATTCCTTTTTCCATGATACTTTCACTTTCCATGGCTAACCGTATCCACGGGTGCCCTCCATACCAACACTTTTCAAGGAACTTATTATTTGACAACATAAAGTAAATTTATTTTTCATTTTGGGACTGGGCATCCCTAATACCTTTGTCGTAGTCTCGTGCAATGACAAGTGAATAAACACTCATCGTGAGAATAACACATCTAGCATGGAAAACATCAGTGACCCCTCACCACCCCGCGAGCGGTACAAGCACACAAAAGAGAAATTTATTTTCAAAATTAGAGATGGAACATGCAAATTTTCTTAGAACGGCACGGAAATACTTCATATAGGCAGGTATAGTGGACTCATATGGCAAAACTGTTAACTGTTTTAAAGGGTTTTGGATGCACAAGTAGTAATCATACTTAGTGCAAATGAAGGCTAGCAAAAAGATTGAGAAGTGCCCAACCAAGAAACGGAAAATCTTTCAAGCATTAAGCATAATTAATACCGAATAATGCACCACAAGTAGGATGTAATTTCATTGCATAACTATTGACTTTCGTGCTTGCATAGGGAATCACAAACCTTAACACCAATATTCTTACTAAAGCATAATTACTCATCAACATGACTCACATATCATATCGTCATATCTCAAAACCATTACAAAGAACCAAGTTTATTTTGTCCAATGATCTTCATGAAAGTTTTTATATCCTCCTTGCATATCTATCACTTTGGGACTAGTTTCATATGTTGCTTTTAATAGGCTCGAACAAATTTAAGTGAAGAACATGAGCAAAATATTTCATTCTCTCAAAATAGTTTAAGTGAAGCAAGAGAGAATTTCTTAAAAAATTTACAAACTCCCATATAAATCTAAGTGGAGCATGAGAACATTTCTTCAAAAATAACAAGGCACACCATGCTCAAAAAGATATAAGTGAAGCACTAGAGCAATTCCAAGGCTCTAAAAATTTAAGTGAAGCATAGGAGCAAACATAGCATAATTTTTGGCTCTCTCAAAAAGGTGTGTCCAGCAAGGATTCAAGACTTAAAACACAAAGAAAAACAAGCAAAGACTCATATCGTACAAGACGCTCCAAGCAAAAGTCATAATATGTGATGAATAAAAATATAGCTGCAAGTAAAATACCGATGGTTGTTAGAAGAAAGAGGGGATGCCATTCGGGGGCATCCCCAAGCTTAGTTGCTTGCTACTTCTTGAATATTATCTTGGGGTGTCTCGGGCATCCCCAAGTTTAGCCTTTGCTAATTCTTATTCCTTCATCCATCATAATCTCACCCAAAACTTGAAAACTTCAATCACACGAAACTCAACAAAACCTTCATGAGATCCGTTAGTATAAGAAAGCAAACCACTACTATAAGTACTGTTGCAAACCCATTCATATTTTATTTTTGCATTATATCTACTTTATTCCAACTTTTGTATGGCAAAAACTCTTCAAAGAAAATAATAGAATCATCAAAACAAGCAGACAACGCAAACAAAACAAAATCTGTCAAAAATAGAACAGTCTGTAGCAATCTGACTACTTCGAATAGGACAATGTGAGAAATTTGTTTATTAATCTTTTGCAAAAAGAATCAACTCAGAATCACTCTTCTGTTAAAAATGGGAAATATTTTTGTGAGCGTAGAAGTTTCTGTTTTTCAGCAAGATCAAATCAACTCTCATCCAAATCATCCCAAAGATCTTACTTGGCACAAATACTAATTTAAACTACAAAAAACACATCTAATCAGAGGCATAATTGTGTGATCTATTTATATATTTATATATAAAAAGTACATGATGAACTCACTAGAAAAAAGAGAAATATACTAGAAAATCCCATAATAATTAGAAACATCTAACCATTAATTAGGTGGGCCTTTTTACCATCAATGAGCTATAACCATCATACTTTCGTACAAAAGGTGGACCCATAACCTGAACGAAACCTATACACCATGCCGTCACGCTTGATCCAAACAGATTTCGCAAATAACAAAAAAAAGTTTTTTTTACATGGTACAGATATGCAGTCTCGCAGGATTCAAATAATAAGACGTGCACATCGATTCAAACAATAAAGCTTGACGTGCACGTTCGTATCACATGACCAATGTATTCTATCTTCAGAAAAACTAACGCTCACATGTGTGGGCGTTTGCACATCGCCCACGCACCTTCATCACCACTCATTTTGTCACGTATGAATATATGACATCAACAGAAATCTTTTTGGTTTTTGACTTAAAAATATTTTATCTCCTAATTAAAAAAGTGAATTAAAAATCAATTTTCAGCATTAAATCCGTCTCGACGAGATCTTCAAAACTAGACCTCATGTTGATATGTTTCGATAAAAAAAATTTGCCCAAAAGTTGCCATGATGTTTACACTGTAGTTGCCATGGTGCTTAAACTAAAGTTGCCATGTGGCAATTTTAGTTTGTAGATCATGACAATTTTAGTTTTTGATGATGGCAATTCCAGTATTTTGACCATGATTTTTTTTTGCATGAAACATGGCAATTTTAAGTGCATGTATCATGGCAATTTTAGTTTATGGTGCATGGTAAGTCTAGTTTCTTAATTCTCTATTTTATAATATGTCAAAAATTACTTTTTAATATAGAAGAAAATAGCTGAAATATAACATGGCAACTTTACTGTAAACATCATGACAATTCATGTGCAATAGACATGGCAACTTTTAACAAAAAAAAATTCGTTGAAATATATTGATATGAGATCTAGTTTCGAAGATCTCGTTGCGAGGGATTTAATGGTGAAAACGGTTCTTCAATCGGATTTTTCATTTAAGAGATAAAACATTTTAAAAACTGAAAATCCAAAAAGACTTCCACATGCATGCATACGATGACATGGCGTAGTCTGTATGTTATAGGGCGTATGGGCGGGTTTGGCTCTCACCACACGTGTGGGCATTAGCGTTGTCCTCTATCTTTCCTATCGTCACGGTTCCACCGCCGCCATGCATGCCTCTTGTAACCTCCTTGCGATTCTTCCCGTCCACGCCGCTGCAATGGCCAAAGACCATGCGATCTGCTATCAAGTGGGGCGCCGGCGGCCTGCCTCAGTCCTTCCTCATAGGACTGCACGGACCAGACGACGTTCTTCAATGGTGGACGAGGAAGCGAGGAAGATTTTAATTCAACACGTACGAGCAACGATCTCCCGCATGAGGCAAAAATCAAGCAGGCCAGCAACGTGTGCCCTCTCTTCTGTGAATTAGGATGATTTCCTAACAAGTACATATCACTGCATGCCTCCGTAATTGATTTCATTTTATTTTTAATAATACCAAAATATGCCTGCAGGACATTGCTGAGTAGGCTGTTCAACAACAGCAAGCCTGATGTGGTTCGCTTAGCTCCATCACCTACCAACAAGTAGCAAGATCAAGCGTCTGATGTGTTCCTAGGTAGCTCAAGTGGCGTGAAACTCTGCTGTTAATTGAACAATGGACACCTCTGAGATAATGACCGTCCGTGCACTACTGAGATACCGGTCGAGTGTCGACTATGAGCTTCTAGCTGCTTCAACATGCATCCAGAGGAGAGATTACCACGTGTAGCTCAAGTGGCGGTGAACTCTGCTATCAATCGAACGATGGATACCTCTGCGAGACAATGACCGGTCGTGCACGAACTGAGGTACCGGTTGACTGTCGATGCTGAGCTTCTAGCTGCTTCAACATGTGCATCCAGAGGAGAGCACAACTACTTGCAAGCAGCAAATTTCCTTCAGCATCCACCGAAAGTAGATCTTTGAGGCAGTACAAAATATAATTACTAATGCCACATCTGTACGCAGATACATCCATTGCCATTTGGTGGGCTGAGGTGGTCAAGTTTTTCTAATAATTTTTATTACTATAATATAAAAAATAGTCATGATGTAATGGTCAACCATGATTTCAGATTGCCTGTGTAAGTAAATAACTTTTGTTCATAACAGTCATGGTAATGGTATGTTTTGTTTCGCCATATTTTACATATTCATGTACTTCCTCCGTCCGGAATTACTTGTCATCAAAATGAATGTATCTAGAACTAAAAAATATCTAGATACATCCATTTCAATGGCAAGTATTTCTGAACGGAGGGAGTAATTATGTAAGCCGAGTACTTTAAACAGACCAATAGTTTTAGGCCCGGGGTCTTGCCTATAGATGCTTCATTATTTGATAACTAACCATTCAAATGAAGCATATATAGTACCTCCAAGGTATTCTTTTTAACTTGCATCTGAGCGAATTATAGCATCAACCAGATTTTTTTGCCAGCCTGAGATTATCTTAGATTGAAGTTTCAGTCTTCAGTACTTGCCTTATCTCGGATTCAAGTGATCCTACATTGATATTGTCTGAGATCTAGCTAACAACAAGTGCTTACTCGCTTCTCTTCAGGTCATTAGATTGTTCATTCTGCCACAAAAGCCTGTTCTTTCACGGATACAAACCACTCATCATCGAAGGTAAATGCACCATATCTCATCCCCTCAAATTTAATTTGCATTGTTTCCATATTTAAAATTTTAATTTGCAGAATAAGTCTGCTGATTATTTTCCTTTTGCTATGAGAGGTTTCTTAGTTGGTATGCCAATTTTTAAGAAATCTCTAAGATGGCTCTCTCCGTAGCAATCATATAGATAATAGATTACCATATGTACGTGGTCGGCATGTTCTTTTAGCGTTTGTTCTTGGTCTTGGAAAGGATATGTTTCCACACTAGTAGAAAAGGGGGCATTGGTCCAGGCCGGGTCAGCCCATTAGTCCCGGTTCAATCCAGAACCGGGACCAATGGGGCATTGGACCCGGTTCGTTAGCCCCGGGGGCCGGCCGGGCCACGTGGGCCATTGGTCCCGGTTCGTCTGGACCTTTTGGTCCCGTTTGGTGGGACGAACCGGGACCAATGTGCCTTGCTCCTGGCCCACCACCATTTGTCCCGGTTAGTGGCCTGAACCGGGACCAAAGGCTTCCCTTTAGTCCCGGTTCAAGCCACGAACCGGGACCAATTAATTGCCTATATATATCCCGCGAGCAGAGCACTCTCACTGCTCTGTTTTTCGTGGCCGGCGAGGAGAGAGCTTTGTGGTGCTCTAGCTCACCTCCTATGCACATGAGGTGTTCGATGGAATGCCCGAGCCACACTACTTAAGCTTTCTCCTCTCCAAGATCCACCTCCAAGCTCCATTTTTCTCAATATTTGTCTAGGTTTAGCGGTCTGTCACGTCCCGTCCCCGTCTTCACCGCCGTCGATCGCCCGCGCCGATCTCGTCGCCGGCACCACCGTGGTGAGCCTCTTGTTCTTATCTTCTTTCTGAAAGTAAAAAAAAATCTTACTTGTATGTTTATATAGATACTTGTATAATTTTCTTACTTTTATTATTGCATCTTATATACTGCGATGGTTTTGGTATCCGCCCCCGTCGGCCCTCGTCCTGTCTATGAATCAGATGTGGTATATATTATCTTTTCATAACTATTGGTTCATTTATTGTTTATGACAATTATGCCGACCAACATGACATAGATTTTACTTATCTAGGAGGTTGTTGAACCGGAAATTCCAACCGACCCTATTGTCGAGAGGTTAAATTTAGTTGAAGAAGAAAACAATTTGTTGAAGGAAAAAATTAGAAAAATTGAGGAGGAGAAGATGATATTGGAGTTGCATGTTGCGGATGTCGTCGATGATCACAAGATCAAGATGGATGCAATGCGCTTGAAGATTAGAAAGATTAGAAAATATGCCATTCATACCGAGGCTTGGTGTCATTATGCCGTTGGATCAGTTGTTACATTGGTTGCGATTATGATCGCATTTGTTTTCGCATTGAAATGTTTTACATAGTTTCAGTGTATGGTTTAATTAATTTAGATGCTCTGCAGAGCTTTATGTTGTTAGATGAGAACCATGTATGTACTTTGGTTTTAATGTGATGATGAACTTCTATAAATTTGGTCACTTAATTATCTATTCATGATGTTCTGTAATGATTTTTGACACACTGAATTATATATAATGCACGCAGATGAACCAGCAATGGATGTACGGTTCAAGACACACCTCCGAGTACATTAAGGGCGTGCATGATTTTCTCGAAGTGGCTGAGGCAAACAAGCAGAATCGTTTTATGTGTTGTGCATGCCCTATATGTGGGAATACGAAGTCTTACTCTGACCGGAAAATCCTCCACACCCACCTGCTTTACAAGGGTTTCATGCCACACTATAATGTTTGGACAAGGCACAGAGAAATAGGGGTTATGATGGAAGACGGCGAAGAAGAAGAGTACGATGACAACTATGTGCCCCCTGAATACGGTGATGCTACTGAAGATCAAGAGGAACTAGACGATGTGCATGATGATGCTGCAACGGGTGAAGCTGCTGAAGATCAAGAGGAACCAGACGATGTGCCCGATGATGATGATCTCCGCCGGGTCATTGTCGATGCAAGGACGCAATGCGAAAGTCAAAAGGAGAAGTTCAAGTTCGATCGCATGTTAGAGGACCATAAAAAAGGGTTGTACCCCAATTGCGAAGATGGCAACACAAAGCTCGGTACCGTACTAGAATTGCTGCAGTGGAAGGCAGGGAATGCTGTGCCTGACAAAGGATTTGAGAATCTACTGAAAATATTGAAGAAGAAGCTTCCAAAGGATAACGAATTGCCCGACAGTACATATGCAACAAAGAAGCTTCCTAATGACTGCATCCTCCTCCGCGGTGCGTACAAGGATCTGAACGCATGCCCGGTATGCGGTGCATTACGGTATAAGATCAGACGAGATGACCCTGGTGATGTTGAAGGCGAGCCCCCCAGAAAGAGGGTTCCTGCGAAGGTGATGTGGTATGCTCCTATAATACCACAGTTGAAACATCTGTTTAGAAATAGAGAGCATGCCAAGTTGATGCGATGGCACAGTGAGGACCGTAAGAAAGACGGGAAGTTGAGAGCACCCGCTGACGGGTCACAGTGGAGAAAAATCGAGAGAAAGTACTGGGATGAGTTTGCAAGTGAGCCAAGGAACGTATGGTTTGCTTTAAGCGCGGATGGCATTAATCCTTTCGGGGAGCAGAGCAGCAATCACAGCACCTGGCCCGTGACTCTATGTATGTATAACCTTCCTCCTTGGATGTGCATGAAGCAGAAGTTCATTATGATGCCAGTTCTCATCCAAGGCCCTAAGCAACCCGGCAACGACATTGATGTGTACCTAAGGCCATTAGTTGAAGAACTTTTACAGATGTGGAATGGAAACGGTGTACGTACGTGGGATGAGCACAAACAGGAGGAATTTAACCTAAAGGCGTTGCTGTTCGTGACCATCAATGATTGGCCCGCTCTCAGTAACCTTTCAGGACAGACAAACAAGGGATACCACGCATGCATGCACTGTTTACTTGACACCGATAGGATATACCTGGCAAGGTGCAGGAAGAATGTGTACCTGGGCCATCGTCGATTTCTTCCGACCAACCATCAATGTCGAAAGAAAGGCAAGCATTTCAAAGGCGAGGCAGATCACCGGAAGAAGCCTGCCATGCGTACCGGTGATCACGTACTTGCTATGGTCAATGATTTACACGTAATCTTTGGAAAGGGTCCCGGCGCACTAGCTGTTCCGAGTGACGCTGGGGGACACGCACCCATGTGGAAGAAGAAATCTATATTTTGGGACCTACCCTACTGGAAAGACCTAGAGGTCCGCTCTTCGATCGACGTGATGCACGTGACGAAGAACCTTTGCGTGAATCTGCTAGGCTTCTTGGGCGTGTATGGGAAGACAAAAGATACAGCTGAGGCACGGGAGGACCTACAACGTTTGCACGAAAAAGACGGCATGCCTCCAAAGTAGTATGAAGGTCCTGCCAGCTATGCTCTTACCAAAGAAGAGAAGGAAATCTTCTTTGAATGCCTGCTTAGTATGAAGGTCCCGACTGGCTTCTCGTCTAATATAAAAGGAATAATAAATATGGCAGAGAAAAAGTTTCAGAACCTAAAGTCTCATGACTGCCACGTGATTATGACGCAACTGCTTCCGGTTGCATTGAGGGGGCTTCTACCGGGAAAAGTCCGATTAGCCATTGTGAAGCTATGTGCATTCCTCAATGCAATCTCTCAGAAGGTGATCGATCCAGAAATCATAGCAAGGCTAAGGAGTGATGTGGTGCAATGTCTTGTCAGTTTCGAGCTGGTGTTCCCACCATCCTTCTTCAATATCATGACGCACGTCCTAGTTCATCTAGTTGACGAGATTGTCATTCTGGACCCCGTATTTCTACACAATATGTACCCCTTTGAGAGGTTCATGGGAGTCCTAAAGAAATATGTCCGTAACCGCGCTAGGCCAGAAGGAAGCATCTCCATGGGCCATCAAACAGAGAATGTCATCGGGTTTTGTGTTGACTTCCTTCCTGGCCTTAAGAAGATAGGTCTCCCTAAATCGCGGTATGAGGGGAGACTGACTGGAAAAGGCACGCTTGGAAGGGACTGAATAATATGCATGGACGGATATTCTTGGTCTCAAGCACACTACACAGTTCTACAGAACTCTACCTTGGTGACCCCGTATGTCGATGAACACAAGAACAGTCTGCGCTCCAAACACCCGGAGCAGTGCGACGACTTGATTACATGTGAACACATCAGGACTTTCAGCAGTTGATTGGAAGCACGTATCAGAGGTGACAACATTGTTTGTGATGAGCTGTACTTGTTGTCCAGGGGACCATCTTTGACTGTATTGATTTGGAAAGGATATGAGATAAATGGGAATACATTTTACACGATTGACCAAGATCAAAAGAGCACCAACCAAAACAGCGGTGTCCGCTTTGATGCAACAACCGAGAGGGGAAAGGACACATATTATGGTTACATAGTGAACATATGGGAACTTGACTACGGAGTAGATTTTAAGGTCCCTTTTTTTAAGTGCAAATGGGTCAATCTGTCAGGAGGCGGGGTACAGGTAGACCCACAGTACGGAATGACAACAGTGGATATGAAAAATCTTGGGTACACTGACGAACCGTTCGTCCTAGCCAATGATGTGGCACAGGTTATCTATGTGAAGGACATGTCTACCAGACCGAGAAAGAGAAAAGATAAGGAAGCGAATACATCGTACGATGAGACAAAGCGCCACATAGTTCTTTCAGGAAAAAGGGACATCGTGGGAGTGGAGGACAAGACAGACATGTCTGAAGATTATGAAAAGTTTCATGAAATTCCTCCCTTCAAAGTCAAGGCTGACCCCAGCATCCTGATAAACGATGAAGATTATCCATGGTTACGGCGTAATAAGCAAATGACACAAGCGAAGAAAAAGTGAAGACTTTCTCCCGCAACTATTATGATGATACCATGCCAACTTTGTAACTGACGAGTATGATACCATTGTCCGTTTTGTACATGCACATGCTATGTGGGTCAATGTATGATACCATGCCAACTTTCAACTTTTTCAGAGTTAATTTGAAATGCTTTAATGTCTTATGGTTCGGCCCTCGTAATAATTAAAAATAGCAACAATAAGTATTTTGTTGTAAGTAGAAACAAAATAAAATAAATAAAGCAAGAAAGAAAAAAAACAAAAAAATTGTTTTCAAATTTGAAAACTAATGGCACTAAC
>NC_057798.1:20676465-20678383 GCF_018294505.1 Triticum aestivum | reverse complement strand
AATAAATAAAGCGAGAAAGAAAACAAAAAAACAAAAAAAGTGTTTTTAAATTTGAAAACAATTGGCACTGACAGAAAGTTTATAATTTTCCTAAAACTAAAAGCAAAAACAATCAAAAAATAAAGCAAAAAACAAAAGAAAATAAATAATGCAGAAAACAAAAGGAAAAAACTGGAAAATAAATAAATATAGCAACAATAAGTAAAGAAAACAAAAAAACAAAAAAAATGCCTCCTACTGGGCCCCCATGGCCTGAATATGACTAGAAACTCTACTATGGGCCAGGATTCAGGCCCGCAGTAGGCCCAGAAGGCCCATCCGGCAAAGCAATAGCAAGTAGGCCCGAAAGCCTGCGGTGGAGAGGAGCTCGAGAGGGGTGCGGCAGTGGGGCTTATAAACCACTGCGCGTCCCTCTCGACTAGCGAGGTGGGACTGAACTTTGGCCCCGAGGCGGACAGCACAGATGCCTTTGGTCCCGGTTGGTGGCACCAACCGGGACTAAAGGGTGGGCATTAGTCCCGGTTGGTGCCACCAACCGGGACCAAAGGCCGCCGGTTCCCGCCCTTTGGGCTGCCGAAAAAGAGGCCTTTTGTCCCAGTTGGTGGCACCAACCGGGACTAAAGGGTGCATTAGTCCCGGTTGGTGCCACCAACCGGGACCAATGCCCTTCGTATATATACAACACTTGACAGTTTTCGCCAAAATCCATCTGTTTCTTCTCGCTCCGACGCCTCTGCTCCTCGTCGCCGTCGCCGCCGAGCCCTGCCCCGACGCCGTCAGGCTGGTCCACCTCGCTGTCGCCGCCGCCGAGCCACTGCCCCGACACCGTCACCTCACCCACCGCCCCTGCCGGCCCCGACCCCGTCGCCATCGCCGCGCGCGCCGCTGCCCCGACACCGTATATATGTATGTATAGATGTATGTATGTGGATACATGAGGGGGGTCGTTATACCCCCTCTCCGATAGCATTTTTGTGCATTTTAGGTTAGTGTATATATATGTTGATGTATATATGCAAAAGATAGATTTTTAGAAAAAATACTATTTTTTCTGTTGATGATATGATGATGTTTTTTTTCATATATGCATTTTTTCATATATTTATTATTTTTTAAGTTGTTAATTAGTAGATATCGATTTTAGGTTAGTGCATTTTATCATTGATTTTAGGTTAGTTGATCAATTTAGTGCATTTTATGTTTGTTGCATTTTAGGATAGTGCATTTTATGTTAGTGGAGAGGAAAAAGTAAAATAAGGAAAAGGAAAATAAGTAGAGAAAGAAGGAGAAGAAGAAGGAGAAGACGAGGAGAGGAAGAAGAGAAAGAAGAAGAAAAAAAGAGGAGAAGAAGAAGGAATAGAGGAGCTTCTTCTCCTTTTTTTTCTCCTCTTTTTTTTCATCTTCTTCTTAATTTTTATCGGGAACGAGGGTGTCGAGGATCGCCGAGGGGTCGAGGGTCGGGAACTAGGGTAGAGGGTCGAGGGTCGTTAAGGGGTCAAGGGTCGAGGGTTCGAGGTTTCTAGGGTCGAGGGATCGAGAGGGTCGAAGGAAGAAAAGAGGAAGAAGGAAGAAAGACCAAGAAAAAGAATGAGAGGAAAAAGGAAAATAAGAAGATGAATAAGAGGAGAGGAAGAAGAGGAGAAATAAATAAGAAGAGGAAAAAAAGAAAAAGAAGAGGAGAAGAAGAAAGGAATAGAGGAGAAGAAGAAAAAATAGAAAAAGAAAGGAATAGAGGAGAAGAAGAAAAAATAGAAATTTTTTCTATTTTTTCTTCTTCTCCTCTATTCCTTTCTTCTTCTCCTCTTTTTTTTCTTCTTCTTCCTTCTTCCTTCTTCCTCTTTTCTTCCTTTTCCTTAATTATTTTCCTTTCTCGTCGTTGTCGCGTCGTTGTCGATATAACCCCCTTGAGATAACTTCA